>NC_056749.1:543895376-543942876 GCF_019279795.1 Protopterus annectens
TCCCCCCTTTATTTTCAAAAAAAAAAAGTAAAGAGAAAGTTTTCTCCCTGTAGTCCAACCACAACAGTACCACATACAATGAAAATAAGACTTTGGTTGCAGTCTTGCCCTTACCTGTCTGACTGTTTACAAACTAGTCTTCCTTCTAGTAACTGTCACATGACTTAGGAGTGTTCAGTGCATAGTAGAATTTTCCAATTCTAGTTCCAGGGTCAAAAAAAAAAAAAGACTCAAACCTTAGGTACTGAATGTAGTTAATTGTTTGGTGTGTTTTACATATCAGATACCCATGTTTATGCATGAGGCCAAAATTGTGGTTTGCAACTGCAGGTCAGAATGAGAAACACTGAATAAGCAACTCCAACCGTAAAACTTCAATGCAACTCAAAATACATCCATCCATCTCACATTTTTCCAATTTTTGCACAAGCAGTCAGGGTGTCACTTCAGTGACAATCTAGAGTAGAGCAATGCTCTACAAGGCAAGGTGGATAACGCTGCTGCAGTGGTTCTTCCATGCCACACACACACACACACACACCTATGGCCAATTAGGACAATTAGGAGCATCCAATCCACCTACTGCTGCATATGTTTTAATGTGGGAGGAAACCTGAGCACTTGGAGGAAACCCACACTACCATAGGGCGGACAGACTCCATACAGAAAGCAGCTCAGCCAATAATCGGACAAGTGAACCTCTTGCTGTGAGCTGACAACATCTGTTGTGCCACTGTGCCCCACCCCCCCCCCAAGACATAATGTTTAATTTCCATTAGTACAGGTAATCAAAAGTTGCCCTTCCAAAAGCACAGACTTTCTTGCCAAATACAGAACAGTAGGAAACCACAGTACTTTTACTTCAACTTGAAGCTGAAATATTATAAAGTAAATGTTCTTTGAACCACAATGAACTTGGTGTTCCAATAAAATTGTGTTTGGATGGTAAAAAAAACTTGAAATCAACCAGCATAGCAGCTCTCCTTCATGCCATTTTGATGTGAAACAAAATTTTAAATAGCTACGTACAGGAATGTATAGACATCAACACTGCTGTTATCCATGCAATCGAGAAAGACAGGCGGAGAACTTTAATATAACATCAGCGACTTGTTCTCTAACCCACATTTCAACACACACACTAGCCACCCCTTGCTTGCAGTCACACACACACACTAGCCCCCTTGGTTGCAGTCACTCACACACTAGCCACCTTGGTTGCAGTCACACACACACTAGCCACCTTGGTTGCAGTCACTCACAGTAGCCCCCCTGGCTTGCAGTCTCACACACACACACACACTAGCCCCCTTGCTTGCAGTCACACACACACTAGTCCCCTTGGTTGCACTCACACAGACACACATACAATAGCCATCTCCCATTTTTCCAATTTGTGCACATGGGGTGAGGCAGGCAACAGTGAAAATGTAGAGTAAAGGTCTACAAAGGCAGGTGGCTAACGCTGCTGCAGTGGTTCTTCCATGAAAAACACACACACACAACTATGGCCAATTGGGACCATCCAATCCACCTACTGCTGCATAGCTTTTAATGTGGAAGGAAACCTGAACACCTGGAGGAAAGCCACACTACCACAGGCAGGACACACAGAAAGCACCTCAGACAAGAATCAAACAAGTGAACACATTGCTGTGAGCCGACAACTCCCATCTGTTGTGCCACCGTGCCCCCCCCCCCGCCAAGACAACATCATGTTAAATTTCCATTAGTACAGGTAATCAAAAGTAGCCCTTCCAAAAGCACAGACATTCTTGCCAAATACAGACAAACAGTAGGAAACCACAGTACTTTTACTTCAACTTGAAGCTGAAATATTATAAAGTAAATGCTCTTTGCACCACAATGAACTTGGTGTTCCAATAAAATTGTGTTTGGATGGTAAAAAAAAACTTGAAATCAACCAGCATAGCAGCTCTCCTTCGTGCCATTTTGATGTAAAACAAAATTTTAAATAGCTACGTACAGGAATGTATAGACATCAGTACTGCTGTTATCCATGCAATCGAGAAAGACTGGCGGAGAACTTGAATATAACGTCAGCCACTTGTTCTCTAACCCACATTTCACACACACACTAGCCCCCCCTTGCTTGCAGTCACACACACACACACACACACTAGCCCCCCCTTGCTTGCAGTCACACACACACACACACACACACACACTAGCCACCTTGGTTGCAATCACTCACTAGCCCCCCTGGCTTGCAGTCTCACACACACACACACACACACACACTAGCCCCCTTGCTTGCAGTCACACACACACTAGTCCCCTTCGTTGCACTCACACAGACACACACACAATAGCCATCTCCCATTTTTCCAATTTGTGCACATGGGATGAGGCAGGCAACAGTGAAAATGTAGAGTAAAGGTCTACAAAGGCAGGTGGCTAACGCTGCTGCAGTGGTTCTTCCATGAAAAACACACACACACACACACACACACACAACTATGGCCAATTGGGACCATCCAATCCACCTACTGCTGCATAGCTTTTAGTGTGGAAGGAAACCTGAACACCTGTAGGAAAGCCACACTAACACAGGCAGGACACAGACTCCATACAGAAAGAACCTCAGCCAAGAATCGAACAAGTGAACACGTTGCTGTGAGGTGACAACACCATCTGTTGTGCCCCCCCCCCCGCCAAGACAACATCATGTGAAATTTCCATTAGTACAGGTAATCAAAAGTTACCCTTCCAAAAGCAGACATTCCTGCCAAATACAGAAACAGCAGGAAACCACAGTACTTTTAAGACAACTTGAAGCTGAAATATTATAAAGTAAATGCTCTTTGCACCATAATGTACTTGGTGTTCCAATAAAATTATGTTTCGATGGTAAAAAATAAACTTGAAATCAACCAGCATAGCAGCTCTCCTTCATGCCATTTTGATGTAAAACAAAATTTTATATAGCTACGTACAGGAATGTATAGACATTAGCACTGCTGTTATCCATGCAATTGAGAAAGACTGGCGGAGAACTTGAATTTAACGTCAGCGACTTGTTCTCTAACCCACATTTCAACACACATACACTAGCCCCCCCTTGCTTGCAGTCACACACAGACTAGCCCCCTTGCTTGCAGGCACACAGACTAGCCCCCTTGCTTGCAGACACACACACACACACACACACACACTAGCCCCCCTTGCTTGCACTCACTCAAACACACTAGCCCCCCTTGCTTGCACTCACTCAAACACACTAGCCCCCCTTGCTTGCACTCACTCAAAAACACTAGCCCCCCTTGCTTGCACTCACTCACACACTAGCCCCATTGCTTGCACTCACACACACACTAGCCCCCTTGCTTGCACTCACACACACACACTAGCCCCCCTTGCTTGCACTCACTCACACACACTAGCCCGCCTTGCTTGCACTCACTCACACACACACACTGTCCCGCCTTGCTTGCACACACACACACTAGCCCGCCTTGCTTGCACTCACACACACTAGCCCGCCTTGCTTGCACTCACTCACACACACACTAGCCCGCCTTGCTTGCACTCACACACACACACTAGCCCCCTTGCTTGCACTCACACACACACTAGCCCCCTTGCTTGCACTCACACACACACTAGCCCCCTTGCTTGCACTCACACACACAAGCCATCTCCCATTTTTCCAATTTGTCCACATGGGTGAGGCAGGCAACAGTGACAATGTATAGAAAAGGTCTACAAAGGCAGGTGGCTAACGCTGCTGCAGTGGTTCTTCCATGAAAAACCCACACACACACACACAACTATGGCCAATTGTGAGCATCCAATGCACCTACTGCTGCATAGCTTATAATGTTGAAGGAAACCTGAACACCTGGAGGAAAGCCACACTACCACAGGCAGGACAGACTCCATACAGAAAGCACCTCAGCCAAGAATCGAACATGTGAACACGTTGCTGTGAGCTGACAACATCTGTTGTGCCCCCCCCCCAAGACAACATCATGTTAATTTTCCATTAGTACAGGTAATCAAAAGTAGCCCTTCCTAAAGCACAGACATTCTTGCCAAATACAGACAATCAGTAGGAAACCACAGTACTTTTACTTCAACTTGAAGCGGAAATATTATAAAGTAAATGCTCTTTGCACCACAATGAACTTGGTGTTCCAATAAAATTGTGTTTGGATGGCAAAAAAAAAGTTGAATTCAACCAGCATAGCAGCTCTCCTTCGTGCCATTTTGATGTAAAACAAAATTTTAAATAGCTATGTACAGGAATGTATAGACATCAGCACTGCTGTTATCCATGCAACCAAGAAAGACTGGCGGAGAACTTGAATATAACGTCAGCGACTTTTTCTCTAACCCACATTTCAACACACACACTAGCCCCCCTTGCTTGCACTCACTCAAACACACTAGCCCCCCTTGCTTGCACTCACTCAAACACACTAGCCCCCTTGCTTGCACTCACTCAAACACACTAGCCCCCCTTGCTTGCACTCACTCAAACACACTAGCCCCCCTTGCTTGCACTCACTCAAACACACTAGCCCGCCTTGCTTGCACTCACACACACACACTAGCCCGCCTTGCTTGCACTCACTCACACACACACTAGCCCGCCTTGCTTGCACTCACTCACACACACACTAGCCCGCCTTGCTTGCACTCACTCACACACACACTAGCCCCCTTGCTTGCACTCACACACACACTAGCCCCCTTGCTTGCACTCACACACACACTAGCCCCCTTGCTTGCACTCACTAGCCCCTTGCTCACACACACACTAGCCCCCTTGCTTGCACTCACACACACTAGCCCCTTGCTTGCACTCACACACACTAGCCCCTTGCTTGCACTCACACACACACACTAGCCCCTTGCTTGCACTCACACACACACTAGCCCCTTGCTTGCACTCACACACACACACTAGCCCCTTGCTTGCACTCACACACACACTAGCCCCCTTGCTTGCACTCACACACACACTAGCCCCTTGCTTGCACTCACACACACACTAGCCCCCTTGCTTGCACTCACACACACACTAGCCCCCTTGCTTGCACTCACACACACACTAGCCCCCTTGCTTGCACTCACACACACACTAGCCGCCTTGCTTGCACTCACACACACACTAGCCGCCTTGCTTGCACTCACACACACAAGCCATCTCCCATTTTTCCAATTTGTGCACATGGGTGAGGCAGGCAACAGTGACAATGTATAGAAAAGGTCTACAAAGGCAGGTGGCTAACGCTGCTGCAGTGGTTCTTCCATGAAAAACCCACACACACACACACAACTATGGCCAATTGTGAGCATCCAATGCACCTACTGCTGCATAGCTTATAATGTTGAAGGAAACCTGAACACCTGGAGGAAAGCCACACTACCACAGGCAGGACAGACTCCATACAGAAAGCACCTCAGCCAAGAATCGAACATGTGAACACGTTGCTGTGAGCTGACAACATCTGTTGTGCCCCCCCCAAGACAACATCATGTTAATTTTCCATTAGTACAGGTAATCAAAAGTAGCCCTTCCTAAAGCACAGACATTCTTGCCAAATACAGACAATCAGTAGGAAACCACAGTACTTTTACTTCAACTTGAAGCGGAAATATTATAAAGTAAATGCTCTTTGCACCACAATGAACTTGGTGTTCCAATAAAATTGTGTTTGGATGGAAAAAAAAAATTGAAATCAACCAGCATAGCAGCTCTCCTTCGTGCCATTTTGATGTAAAACAAAATTTTAAATAGCTATGTACAGGAATGTATAGACATCAGCACTGCTGTTATCCATGCAACCAAGAAAGACTGGCGGAGAACTTGAATATAACGTCAGCGACTTTTTCTCTAACCCACATTTCAACACACACACTAGCCCCCCTTGCTTGCACTCACTCAAACACACTAGCCCCCCTTGCTTGCACTCACTCAAACACACTAGTCCCTGGCTTGCCCTGACTCAAACACACTAGCCCCCTGGCTTGCACTCACTCAAACACACTAGACCCACCTGCTTGCACTCACTCAAACACACTAGCCCCCTTGCTTGCACTCACTCAAACACACTAGCCCCCTTTGGTTGCACTCACTCAAACACACTAGGCCCTTGCTTGCACTCACTCAAACACACTAGCCCCTTGCTTGCACTCACTCAAACACACTAGCCCCCTTGCTTGCACTCACTCAAACACACTAGCCCCCCTTGCTTGCACTCACTCAAACACACTAGCCCCCCTTGCTTGCACTCACTCAAACACACTAGGCCCCCTTGCTTGCACTCACTCAAACACACTAGGCCCCTTGCTTGCACTCACTCAAACACACTAGCCCCCTTGCTTGCACTCACTCAAACACACTAGCCCCCTTGCTTGCAATCACTCAAACACACTAGCCCCTTGCTTGCACTCACTCAAACACACTAGCCCCTTGCTTGCACTCACTCAAACACACTAGCCCCTTGCTTGCACTCACTCAAACACACTAGCCCCCTTGCTTGCACTCACACACACACACTAGCCCCTTGCTTGCACTCACACACACACACTAGCCCCTTGCTTGCACTCACACACACACACACTAGCCCGCCTTGCTTGCACTCACACACACACACTAGCCCGCCTTGCTTGCACTCACTCACACACACACACTAGCCCGCCTTGCTTGCACTCACTCACACACACACTAGCCCGCCTTGCTTGCACTCACACACACACTAGCCCCCTTGCTTGCACTCACACACACTAGCCCCCTTGCTTGCACTCACACACACACTAGCCCCCTTGCTTGCACTCACACACACACTAGCCCCCTTGCTTGCACTCACACACACACTAGCCCCCTTGCTTGCACTCACACACACACTAGCCCCCTTGCTTGCACTCACACACACAAGCCATCTCCCATTTTTCCAATTTGTCCACATGGGTGAGGCAGGCAACAGTGACAATGTATAGAAAAGGTCTACAAAGGCAGGTGGCTAACGCTGCTGCAGTGGTTCTTCCATGAAAAACCCACACACACACACACACAACTATGGCCAATTGTGAGCATCCAATGCACCTACTGCTGCATAGCTTATAATGTTGAAGGAAACCTGAACACCTGGAGGAAAGCCACACTACCACAGGCAGGACAGACTCCATACAGAAAGCACCTCAGCCAAGAATCGAACATGTGAACACGTTGCTGTGAGCTGACAACATCTGTTGTGCCCCCCCCCCAAGACAACATCATGTTAATTTTCCATTAGTACAGGTAATCAAAAGTAGCCCTTCCTAAAGCACAGACATTCTTGCCAAATACAGACAATCAGTAGGAAACCACAGTACTTTTACTTCAACTTGAAGCGGAAATATTATAAAGTAAATGCTCTTTGCACCACAATGAACTTTGTGTTCCAATACAATTGTGTTTGGATGGCAAAAAAAAAAAACTTGAAATCAACCAGCATAGCAGCTCTCCTTCGTGCCATTTTGATGTAAAACAAAATTATAAATAGCTACGTACAGGAATGTATAGACATCAGCACTGCTGTTATCCATGCAACAGAGAAAGACTGGCGGAGAACTTGAATATAACGTCGGCAAATTTTTCTCTAACCCACATTTCAACACACACACTAGCCCCCCTTGCTTGCACTCACTCAAACACACTAGCCCCCCTTGCTTGCACTCACTCAAACACACTAGCCCCCCTTGCTTGCACTCACTCACACACACTAGCCCCCTTGCTTGCACTCACTCACACACACTAGCCCCTTGCTTGCACTCACACACACACTAGCCCCCTTGCTTGCACTCACACACACACTAGCCCCCTTGCTTGCACTCACACACACACTAGCCCCCTTGCTTGCACTCACACACACACACTAGCCGCCTTGGACACACACACTAGCCCCCTTGCTTGCACTCACACACACACTAGCCCCTTGCTTGCACTCACACACACACTAGCCCCCTTGCTTGCACTCACACACACACTAGCCCCCTTGCTTGCACTCACACACACACTAGCCCCTTGCTTGCACTCACACACACACACTAGCCCCTTGCTTGCACTCACACACACACTAGCCCCTTGCTTGCACTCACACACACACTAGCCCCCCTTGCTTGCACTCACACACACACTAGCCCCCTTGCTTGCACTCACACACACACTAGCCCCCTTGCTTGCACTCACTCACACACTAGCCCCCTTGCTTGCTCAGCCAGCCTTGTGACTCAGCATTCCACATCAAAAGCACTTGCACAAAGCAACCCTTTTGGTGCACTAAATTTTTTACACAGTGTGGCTACTGTCTTCAGCTATGAGTCCTGCAGAGTTCCAGTGAATATCACTTTACCTGCTGAAATTATGAAAACCAAGCAAAATCATATGCAATTCTTCATTCAAAGATCACCACAGTGTCTGGTTGTTTTCAATGATGAAATGTGAAGTACTCCAGGGCTGTGCTAAACTGTCTTGTGGGTTAGTACAGCAAACAATTACTCATGAAGACTTCTTTATAAAATCACATTTTAGGCAGCCTGGTGAAGATGCATATGTAGCTGATTGGCACCATTTCTAAATCTCACTCATAGCAACCAAAAGATTTGAACTGTCAAGTTTCCACCAAGCTCAAAACAGAAAAAAAAATTTAGGAGAGGACTTTGTCATAATAAAGGTGTCTAAATTGAGCAGCCATGGTTTACACAAAGCACAAAGTTGAAGAGATGCCTTCCATTATAAAGCATAAAATGGAAGTGTCCGGTTTAAAAAATGAACATTTTAATGAAGTTTGTCTTTTAAGCACAAACCCACTAAATTTCACTAACTGTAAAACGGCATTAGTTATAATGCATTAATATTTTAGACACCCTGACGTGAATAGTGAAGCAGAGAGCTGTAACATTACACCATAAATGAGACAGACTTCCAAATGTTAAAACAACCTTTCACATGCATTTGCTGTATTCACCTTGAAGTTAATATTTGTAGTGGTGCTTTGCATATTGGTAGAACCAGCAATGCAAAGGAAACCAAAACAAAGTATGAACTGTAGAATATACAAATGAGCGCTTCATATTAAAAATGTTCATCCTTATGCTTAGATCAAAGTATCATCCTAGTCTTAACTGATGCATTTAACCCAAGACAGCAACCAGTAAACCAGAACACAATGGATAGAAGATCTCCTCTCTCATTCACTTGGCTTAAAAGCAACTTGCATCACTTGCACACCATAGTATACAGGAGACTGATTTTATAAAACAGTAATGACCATATCCACCTATAAACTAGCTGCAAGAAAATAAAAACCTAAACCACAAGGTTGTATTCCTTAATTTGGTTAGGCAATATATACGACTGGTGAATTCAGCAAATTAATCATTTACCTACATTTGTACCTGCATTATGCATCTGTTTATTTCCCCGACACCCTATTTATTTCATAAGGCCTATAATCACCAGTCTTCAAATGACACAAAGGAGAAATAAACACATTAAGCTAGCTAGAAAAGAAACAATGCCCAGAAAAGAATGCGTATGACAAAACACCTGCAGAAAGACAGTTGTTTTCAAAGACCATGCATCTGCCTCCACACTGGAACCTTAAAATCATCTTTTCACAATGCTTGAAATTTTCTGAACCTTCACTTCATTAAGAAAAAAAAGTTTCTTTGGCCATCTGAACCCAAGTTGCAGTATATGCTTTACGGGAAAAAAAAATTCGGCACAAATGCAAATATCAAAGTCTGTGAACACTTTTTATATAACATGATGATTTCATCAAATCTGAACAATCTACAAAAAAGCTATTTCAGATTTATTATTACGAGGCCTCAAATAAATAAAGTTACACATAATGTTATAAGGATGAAACAAAGAAGAATTTCAATTCTAAGGACACAAGAGAAATATGAGGGGTCAGAAATGCAACTTCCTGCCATCACTATAACAATCCCCTGCTGCATAAACAAATTATCTAATAGAGCAATTACAAAAAAATTTATGCACACTTACAGAAAAACTTCACATGCCAGTTGTGTTAGCCATGTTAATGCTAGAATATCAAAACCGTGAACTTCAACTTGTTTTAGAACAGTTTTAAAACACAACGTTATTATTTGGTGCTCCAATAGGTCAACAGTATTTAATATATTTTATTCCAATTTCTGTTAAGAACCAAAGTTGTTATCAGATACACACAAGGCAGTGTACAAAACACAGAAACAAAGGGCAAAGTTATCCAGATTAATCATACAATCCCCCCTGCATACAACCACAAAACGTACCCTGATCCATCAGCAGTAATACAACACACAAACGACCGACAAATACTCGTTCTTGTCAGCAGTACCAGCGGCGGCGGAACCCTGGACCTGCGACCTAACCCAGATCAACCGAAAGACAGAAAAGTGCACAATTAAAAAAAAAATGCTTACAAACTACACAGTAAGCGTTTCAAAGCAGAGTTATCCAGATTAATCATACAATCCCCCCTGCATACAACCACAAAACGTACCCTGATCCATCAGCAGTAGTGAACTCAAAACAGGGACAAGCCTCACCTTGGAGGCGTCTCAATGTATCTCTCGCCAACACACGTGCAAAAACGACTTAACAACCCCCCCCCCCAATACAACCATACAACCACAACAACAGTGAGTGTGAAAAAACGTACCCTGATCCATCAGCAGTAGTAGTAGTGCACTAATAAGCCCTCACTATGGTAACATCGTAATACAACACATAAACGACCGACAAATACTCGTTCTTGTCAGCAGTACCAGCGGCGGCGGAACCCTGGACCTGCGACCTAACCCAGATCAACCGAAAGACAGAAAAGTGCACAATTAAAAAAAAAATGCTTACGAACTACACAGTAAGCGTTTCAAAGCAGGAAAGTGAAACAAACCAAGCGTAGAGGCATACAACTACTACAACTACTCTCGAAATTGAGGACCACGTGGTTTCAGCGTTCTCCAACTATAAGAAGTTCTGAAACCTACTTAACAAAGACTACTTAGTGAAACAATTCTTTTAAATTTAACCAAAACATAAAATTAAGTAATACATAAATTTAACTAATACATATACAAGATTTAACATCCCCCTACCTTCCGACTCGACGAGTTCACAAACCGAACAGAGCATAATAAACAGCCAAACTAATAAAATATTATCTAAACAGTGAAAGTAAAATTACACAAACACTTACCTGAATTATTCAAACAATGAAGAAAACACTTGTTGCTAGTCCTTGACACGAAATGGAGCCGGTAGGATTCACTTCAATGTAAAAGAAGTTCCACACAGCAGCTAATCCCTTATATTAAGAAAATAGTGGGCTGGCCAAGGCAGGGATGACATCACAATCTGGGTGGATCACAGGGGCTTCAATACAGCATGCTAATAAGGCGGTGTTTTCGTCACTTTGGGGGAGGAAACGTCCTGGGATGTACTCGAGGAGCTATGGCAGATGTGACATCACTATTTCTGAGCCGGAAAGAGGTTTTTCAGTTGTTTTCAAAAACGGAAACTAATATAGTACGGAGGGTTAGGAAGGTAAGCTGCAAAACTGTTTCAACGATTTTATTTCAAAGCTGCAGTTATTACTGTTTTTGGCCTGTAGCACATAAGGGGGACATAAGGAAAGAGCAGACAGGGCTAGTGGATTTGGTATCCCGTTGTTTTCCTTTAAAGACAGCTGAAGCACTCTTGATAAGCAGCAGTTTAAGTTGAAGCTTACCAGCTCTTAAAAGAACTGTTGAGCTGTTAAAAACAGCTAAAGCACTCTTGATACAAACAGCAATCTACTTAGGAGCTTCCCAGTTCTATTTAGACTGTTAAAAAACTCTGTTATATAAAACAAATAGTAAAACAAACAGTAAAATACAGGATAAGCGCTTTCGGTTATGCTTAACCTTCTTCAGATCCTGTTAGAAGTAAGAAAAACTTCCTTTTTATATACAAAGCAGTTGCCGCTCCCATTCTGATGACATCATTCCTTAAAGTGAAAGCTTAGATTGTGTTTACTTTTTATTTCTCAGGCCTCGCTCTTTATGTTTTAGGAGTACAACCCCATTCAGTCCTGGGGGATGATCTGCTCTCAGATCCATAATCCACCTTGCTTCCTCAGCTTCTGTTTTATTCATTAGGTCACCATCTCGTATACTTTCTTTGATGTTTGATAAAGCCATAAATCTAAAAGAGTGGTTCTCAAATCTAGAGATATGTTGGTAGAGAGAATTAGTTTCTGCCTTGTTTCTTATATCACATAGAGGGCGAAGAATACGTTCCTTGAATTTTCTGTTTGTTTTGCCTCTATAATAAGCTGTGCAGATACTACAGGTTGCAACATATACTTGGTTCCTGCTATTGCAATTCACTAGCCCTTGGAAAGTATATATCTTATTTGTTACAGGATGTATAAATGTATCTTGTGAGTTAATCCAAGCACATGCTTTACAGAAACCACAGGAAATTACGTCAAGCATATTATGGTAACTTTCCACTAGAAAACACTACCATCTTGTGGCTATACATTTTATTAACATAACTGAAATGTATTATACACACTCACAGTAGTTTTTGCTATATATATATCTAAAAGGCTGTGCAAAAGATTCATCAAAACAGGTTCCAGGGATGCCCTGTATGCCAGGCAAAGATTACCTCTCAGAAGTCTGTATGATACTAAGTAAAGAGACAGGGCTTTTGAGTTGATCAGTGTAGGACATTGTGTTTACTCCCTATATTCTTTTTGTAAGGGACCTTTGTGGACCTTCCAGTTGCTGCATGTGCTTGGTCTATACCAAAAGGTGCATTTATACTCTATGATGGGTCTGATGAGGGCCAAATACAGTGTACGATGACCTCACTGATCCTAGATGCCATGCCCTTGCTTAGCAGACTGTACGTGGGAAGTTGGTACTTGGTTATCTGCTCTCACTTTCAGCAGACATTACAGACTGGTCTGTAATTCCAAGGATATGATTATGTGCCTTTGAATGAGGTATTTCCTCATACTTGTAGATAAGTTTGCTTTGTCTCTCTGGTAGGATCATTCTTCTCTTCCTTTTTAGTTATGTTGGTTGTTTCGGTTTGTCTTATTCCACTGTTTGTATTGTATAATGTTTGGCAAATTGACCCTACAGTCTTTTTAATCTGGCAGAATGCCTGAGGGTCCTTTTTTGGCTTGTTAGTTGTAGCCTGTCCAGCTCTCCTAAGTATTTACAGTGAAGTACACAGGTCATGATCTCCTGATTTGTGTATTAGTGAGTGAGCAAAATACCTTTTGTGTATACAGGTATGTACAAAGAACTGACCTGCTTAACCTTCTGCTTACTGTGGACCAGGAGTTGGCCTTAATGTCATCCTTACTGTGTTTCCAGTGTTACTAACTGCTTCTGGAGCTGCTGAATTTAAACATTTTAAAAAGTGTTCCTTGAAGTTGTGCACTGTGCCACTAGGTGACTAACAGCTCAGATAGCTTTTTTTTTTGTGACAGAAAGGTATACTGTTTTGGAAATTCTGCCAAGGTACCTAGTCCACTTGAAGCAGCTGTTATACAAAACTCTCAGGAAGACATAAATGGATTTACTTGTCTTCTGTTGTGGTGAGTACTTTTGTCAACTGTAATGTCCACTGATATCCATTTTCATTCATTCATTCTTTTTCAGGTTATTTATTCTCAGGATGTATGTTAATGCAGTTAAGGGTCCTGAAGAAGCAGAATATATTGCAGCATCTCATTAGGCACAAGACAAAAATGATTTTTCTGGGCAGGGTGTCGCTACATCTGCGTGCTTGCACACACAAATACCATGTTTAAGGATAGTGTGGATGATCACCAGAGAAGAAGAGGAGGAGAGCAGAGTACATGTGGGGAAGAAAAAACAAACTTGTACATGGAGGGAATATACAGACTCTGCACTAAAAGGACCCAGGTAGAAAACAGAACTGGAAAACCAAGGCAGCAACTCTTAACTGCTGTGCCACTGTGATAACACCATTCTAATTCTCAGCAGTAGTTTGAATGGGTTATTTCCCAAGCTAAGACTGAAATAAGTCCAGGGGAATCAGTACTCTACCCTGGTTAACAGATTTTAACTAAAATTAAATAAATCTAGTTGCATCATAACACTTTCTAACAGCTGCTTCATCTTGATACAAGATCTGTACAACATCACACTTGAGTGGTCTTACAGTCAGGAAAGTCAGTTGTGTAAGAACTTACCGTAATGGTAGATGTCCTACTGATCACTGTTGCAGTATGCCTGACAAGTGGGTTGTCACCACTGACATCCAGCTGCTGTACCAAAGCTTTACCTTCCTTAGGTCATACGTATGATCTCAGATCGTATGAGTTGGGGTATAAAGACAGATGTAGGAGGGTGGATTGTCAGGGTTCCTATTACGTTATCGAATTGCTGAAACTTCTAAACTGTAATTATCAAACACAGTTAATCGAAGTTTCAACAATTTGAACTTAAAAAAACAAAAAAAAAACAATAGTTAAATAACTGTTGTATGCAGGGGGGCAAGCCCTCCTGCACCACCCACACCCCCTGCTCTTTAAATATACCAACTCCGAGATCGCACTACAGTGCAGTAAAGGGAAATATTCCCTTTCCACACTATAGTGCAATCTCGGAGTTGGTTTATGTAAAGAGCGAGAGGTGTGTACGATCTCGGAGTTGGTATATTTAAAGAGTGGGGAGGTGCAGGGGGGCTTGCCCCCCTTTTTACAACAGTTAATTTTTTTTTTAAATGTTTCTGAAATTATGAAACCTTGAGCTTACCAGTTCGATCTTATAGTGTTCGATGTTTCATGATTTAGACTCAGGCTGTTTCCAAGCCAGTAGTCTGAAGTCTTCTGATAGAGAAGACTGGTCAGCTAGGAGGGGTGTAACATGAATTGGTAAGAAAACCTCCCCCATACCCATGTAAGAGAGCAAAGGCTAGAGATAGACAACTGACGATGGAGGTGAGATAGAGAAGAGGTGATGGAGGATGGGATGGGCCAGGATACTGCAACAATTATCAGTAGGGCATCTATTGTTATGGTACGTTCTTACACAACTGTACTATGTCCTGCCTAAAATCACTGCTGCAGTATTCCTGACAAATGGGTGAGTCCCAGAGTTGAATGAGGTAAGGGTGGTTGGCTATTGAGAAGAGTAGACCAGTAGCCAGGACAAGACTGACCTAGTAAAGGTTAACCTGGACCTGGAGAAGGTATCAAATTTGTACTCTTTGGTAAAGGTGTGTATAGAGGACTTAGTCGACCCTTCTAAAATAGACTTGGAGCACACTTCTTTTTGGGAAGCCCCTGAGGAAGCAATTGCCCTTGTGGAATGTGCTTTAGAGCATGAACCCAGGGTCATACCATAGTGCGAGTAGCAGAAAAGAGAGAGCCTTAGAAATTTGGAATGCAATAATTTGTAGACTGGCTGGCCCGACTTAGAGGGCATAAAAGATACAAAAAGCTGGTCAGTCTTTCCGAAGGATTTTTTTTTGTCCAGGTAAAATATGAGTTCCCTGTGAATGTCTAGAGAATACAGGATTCTTTCCACCTGTTTTGGGGTTGTGAAAGAAAGTGGGGAGATGAATAGCCTGATAGAGAGAGCTTATTCACTACCTTAAGCATGAAAGATGGGTTATTCCTGAGTCATCCTGTCTTTGTGAAATATATGAGCTTGTAGCTCAAAAACTCTCCTGGCAGAGATGAGGGCCTAGTGGAGGATAGTTTTTCAAGTACAGAATTTCAGAGAAGTGGAAGAAGCTGGTTCAAAGAGAGGCAGAGTCAGCTTTAATAGAACAAAATTAAGAGCCCGAGGGGGTGAGCTTGGATTCCTTAGGGGGGTTAAGGTACAGAACTCCTCTGAGGAAAAGCTTGACCTGTGGCCTAAGTCATAAGTAAGGTGGGGAGGTTAAAAGGGAGGCAACCATTAATGGCAGACAAATGAGCTTTTATGTAAGAGCAAGCCAAGCCTGAACAAAGAAGTTTGCAGGGGAATTGCAGAACTACATGGACCTGTTCTAAGAATGGATCCTGACTTTGTTTGAAGCACCAGAAAGAAAACCAGATTTTCTAGTAGTGGATCTCCTAGCCTCATGTAGGACTTGTACAGCCTGTTCAGAGAAAAGATGTCTTTCAGGGGATTAGAATCCTATCATCCATAGGGTCAGACTGAGAGATGGAAGATTCGAGTGAAGCAGCAATCCGTTTTGCTGATTTATGTGGTCTGCCTGCAGAGGGATTCTCCTGTGTTTTCCTTGTGGTAGGTGAAAATGATGGATAAACCAGTGTTACCTCTGCCAAAACAGAGCCAGTAGAAGGAGTTTGGGTGTCTTCCTTTGTGCTTTCAGAAGGATCTTTTGGAAGAAGAGGCAGAAGAGGAAAGGCATAGAAGAACTTTACTGTCCACTGGAAAGTGACGGCATCTGTTGCAGAGAAGTGGAAGAAGCTGGTTCAAAGAGAGGCAGAGTCAGCTTTAATAGAACAAAATTAAGAGCCCGAGGGGGTGAGCTTGGATTCCTTAGGGGGGGGTTAAGGTACAGAACTCCTCTGAGGAAAAGCTTGACCTGTGGCCTAAGTCATAAGTGAGGTGGGGAGGTTAAAAGGGAGGCAACCATTAATGGCAGACAAATGAGCTTTTATGTAAGAGCAAGCCAAGCCTGAACAAAGAAGTTTGCAGGGGAATTGCAGAACTACATGGACCTGTTCTAAGAATGGATCCTGACTTTGTTTGAAGCACCAGAAAGAAAACCAGATTTTCTAGTAGTGGATCTCCTAGCCTCATGTAGGACTTGTACAGCCTGTTCAGAGAAAGATGTCTTTCAGGGGATTAGAATCCTATCATCCATAGGGTCAGACTGAGAGATGGAAGATTCGAGTGAAGCAGCAATCCGTTTTGCTGATTTATGTGGTCTGGCTGCAGAGGGATTCTCCTGTGTTTTCCTTGTGGTAGGTGAAAATGATGGATAAACCAGTGTTACCTCTGCCAAAACAGAGCCAGTAGAAGGAGTTTGGGTGTCTTCCTTTGTGCTTTCAGAAGGATCTTTTGGAAGAAGAGGCAGAAGAGGAAAGGCATAGAAGAACTTTACTGTCCACTGGAAAGTGACGGCATCTGTTCTTCTGGCTGTAGGACAAGGGCCCTGGTGGAGAACAGCAGGAGCTGATGGTCACTTGATGAAGCAGAGGGATCTGTCTGAAGGATGCCACACTGAAGTGTGATGTTGTAGAAGGCTTCCCTGTTTACCAGGGGGCAACTTTTGCAGTCTGTTAGTACATTATTCTGAGAAGGGATGTATGTGGCTGTGAGTGTGATGTTCATTTGTGTTGCTAAATTTCATGCCTCCTATGCCAACCTTCGTAATTGGTAAGACCTGCTGCTTCCCTGTTTATGTACCACATGTCTGTGAGTACTTGGAGGGGTCTCAGTTTCCATATGTGGGCAAAAATCTGAAGGACTTGCATAAGAGCCCCCATTTCTTTTATGTTTTTGTGTTCTTTCTGGTACTGGGATTGCCATTTTCCCTGCACTCTGAGATCCTGTCCAGGCTCTCCACAACTCATTTGAAGCATCTGTTTGGATCTGTTGAAGAGGAAGCGAGAAAGGTAATCCTGGGTTGAAAATGACCTGTCCCTTCCATCA
Organism: Protopterus annectens; assembly: GCF_019279795.1. Classification (NCBI taxonomy): domain Eukaryota; kingdom Metazoa; phylum Chordata; order Ceratodontiformes; family Protopteridae; genus Protopterus; species Protopterus annectens. Next base: position 543,913,044 of record NC_056749.1, read on the forward strand.
AGTTAATCCCTTCTTGATGCAAGGAAGGAGGGGACTTAGAATGTCTTAAGGGGTGGTGGTGCTGGGACCACACAGATTTCAGATACTGTTAGATTTTGCTCATGTGAAGTCTGGCCAGGGGAGCACTTGAATGGCAGCTGATGTGAATCCCAAGGTCCTTGGCATCTCTCTTGTGTGCAATGGGATGCAGAAGAAAGGTCTTGGAAGTATTTGGACAGACTGAAAATCTTTTCCTGGGGAAGAAAGTCATATATTTTCTTTGTGTCCTGTCTGCAACCTAGAAACACCAGATCCTGTGTAGGCACCATGTGTGATTTTTAGTTTATGGTGAAACCTAGGCTTGTCAGAAGGTGATGGGTGAAACTGAAGATGCTGAACAACAATTTTTGGAGAAGGAGCCTGGATTTTCTTGAGTGTTGACAGAAAGCCACTACAGGTGCTAGGCATTTTATGAACACTCATGGGGTTGTGGAGAGACCAGAAGGCAGAGCAGTAAACTGAAAATGCAAGGATCCAGAGAAAACCCTGAGAAATCTCCTGAAGGAAGGACGTATAGGGATGTGTAGGTAGGCATCCTTCAGATCTAATGACACTAAGAAAGTCTGTGGTAAAATGAAAGGAAGAAGGATCTGAAGGGAGAGCATTTTGAAAGAGGAAACCTTCAGGTATGTGTTCAGGGTAGACAGGTCTAGAGTAAGCCTCCACTGCCCTTCCTTTCTTGGTACTAGAAAAATCTTGGAATAAACCCTTTTCGTATGATTTCTTTTTGGACTTGCTTGATGGTCCCCTGATACAAGAAATCTTGAATAATGGGGATCAGAATGGAAATTTGATTTTGAGGATGTGGAAGCATGCCTCTGGAAGAGGGAATGCTTTCCCAAGATGTGGCATAGCTGCCTCTGATGATGGGGAGAACCCATTTGTTTGTGGTAATTTCCCACTTGTCCAGGGAGTGCGTGCGACATGCTTTGGGAAAGAGGAAAGCGGCGCTGGTGAGAGAAGGAGGGGCGCTGAAGAGGTAGTCACAGACTTTGGCCAGCAAAGGGTGGCCTCCCAACTGGAGTTTCTCTTTGTGGGTTTTCAGAGTATCTTTTCCTAGGGGGGTTCCTTTGTTTCTGAACTGCCCAAGGGTCCCTTCTAATGAAGGAAGTAGATTTGGCTGGGTAGTTCTTACGGTATCTAGGAACTGAAGAGAGCAAGATGTGCTTTCAGTCTTTCATGGTTTTACCGTGGTCATTTGAAGAGTTTTGAACAAATTAGCCACCTGAGAGCCAACAGTAAGTCTTTGTCTAAAGGTGAATTTAAAATGTCAGATTTGAAATCCTCAGGCATAGGTTGATTGCAAAGCCATGCATGTCTGTAGGTAATAAATCCAATGGTGGCTGCCTTAGAAGTAGCATCTACAGCATCATAACTGCACTTAATGCTGTGCCTGACAATCTGAGTGGCCGGAAAAAGTAAACTTTGCATCTACTGTCTAGAGTCTGAAGTGGGAGGATCCAAAATAACTTTGTTCAAAGATGTCAGAACAGAGACCAAATACTTTGTACTTTGCTTTAAAAGCAAGGGCAGCAGAGGTGTAACGATTCTTACCCCATCTGTCGCTAGCCCTACTGTCTTTCTCAGTAGGATATCAGCACTGGGTAGCAGCTTAGAGGGATTATGTGAAGAGAGAGAAACTATGGAAGAGTCTGCCACTGTGTTCTTACATAGATATTTTAGGTTATCAGGGACCTTGTAAAACCTATCTGGTGTTTTGAGAGCTAGAGGTTGAGAGTCTGGCTTAGAAGAGGTGGACTGAAAAGTGTCCTGGAATATCTCAAGGACAGGAGGGACTTGAGAAGGGGCAGGAGTACCCATTTCCAAGAGGGAGTAAATACCTCTTCTGGACATCAGAAATCCAAGTAGCTTGCCAATCAGAGTGTTTCATCATGTTCTGTATAATCTCACCAAAGGAAGCTTCCTCAATAGGTGAATCAGGTGAGCGGGAGTCTCCTATGTCAGAGAACACTTGTCCTGGAGAATGCATGTGTGAGGAATAGTCCAGAGAATGGTCTGAGTCATCGTCCTGCTCCTCCGCAGAAGAGGAGGAAACTAGGGTGGGTTTTATGGGAGTAGCCTGTGATAGGGTAGACCTAAAGGAAAAAGGGGGGGGGTAAGGACATAATCTCTTTAAACAGTCCTGAGGGAGAGGCCACATGCTTAGCTTCCATTTTTTTCTTTCTAGGTATGACATCTTGCTAGATGAACAGTGGAGGTTTGGAACCCTAAATGACCTCTATTAAAGTGCTTTGGGATCTCTTCCCTAACTAAAATCTGCAAAACGCCATGCGATCCTTCTGAAATAATTAGGCATGGCTCCTCTGAAGTATCGGTAGTCCTCAAGGCCTCAGGAGCCATACCGGCCTCCGATGAGGTCTCCATAGCGGGCAGCTGATCAGAAGTCTGACATACCATGGGTTCTGTAACCTCAGCAGCTAAGTCGGAATCAAAAACAGACTGCCAGACAGTTTGAGGCCTCTTAAGCTTTTTCTTTGACGGAAGAGAGATCTCCATGGATGCGGAGTCAGCCATCTTGGACTGCCCAGGCATTTAAGACTCCGGGTATTGAGGAAAGTATTAAAAGTAGTGAGCCTAAACATAAGGGTTTTTGCAACGAACAGTTGACAAATAGAACAGGATTTGCGCTCATGTTCTGAGCCTTCTCAGTAAAAGACTCTTGGTATACAAGTCCTTGTGTGGAATGTGTCTCCTGCACTTGCCCCTCGTAGCTGACATCTTCAACTTTCAGACAATAAAACATAGGGTAAAAAGGAAGGTTCTCCAATGGAGCACTTCTGTGGATGAAATGAACAAAGCAAAAGTACCAACAATCAAACACCGAACAGTCTGGATGCACAGCTTGTGTTTAGGCTGGTGGCAAGATAGTCTGAGGATCCACCCTCATATGTCTGTGTTTCTACCCCAACGCATATGAGCTGAAGTAATATGTTGGATGAATGACCTAGGGAAGATAAAGTTTTGTACCCTGACCGGATGTTGATTGTGACAACCACTTGTCAGGAATGCTACATCGTCAATTACTTGCTGCAGCTAGGAAAGATTTTCTGTAAGGGTTGAAAAGTGTGACGCCTTTGGCAACATGCATGTTCCATTCTGCTGGTTTTGAAGCATCTATAATTCCATTAGAATTGGGTTTGGCATATTTCTCCATCATAGTTCATTCATGTTCTCTTAGTGCTCATTGTTCAGAATCACCATTATCTGCAGACGTGTTGATGGATTAAAAGGAATTTTGCAAACTGGAACCATTTGCTTCTAGGTTTGTGTACTTGAAATTTAGAGTTTTGTGAAAGAACAATGAACTTTGCATCCATTTGAACGTAGTGGTTTTTGCTTGAAATGTGTATCTTGAGTACTTTTTACTTATGGTCAGGTGTACTCTTAGAATATGACAGCTTCACACCTTGCTGTGTATTAAGTCACACTCAGTTCTTACTCTAAACAGCATTTCAGAAGATAAATCTATCCCTTTTGATAGACAGTTATTTGCTTTCCCATTGAGTTATCCACTATTGTGCTACCTTGTCATCTCCAGCATATCAAAAACTGTAGGTATTTAATGGGTTAGGCATCTTTTTGCTGAAAAGTTGTAACTGTTTGGGATAGGCAAGGTTTACCAGTTACCAGCTGTTGTTAGACTGTGACTATATTCATCATGAATATTGTACATTTCTGTGAAACTAGCTCTTGGTCATTCCCCAAGGGCAGTCGTGTCATCAGTTCCGTTGTGTGTGCCATTTTGTGTGCATGTTTCTTGTTAACAAAGCATCAGAAAGTAGAAATATTTCCAAGAATGGACCTAGTGTTAAAAGTGAGCTTTGCAAACTGACATTTCAGAAATCCTATATGCTCCTGAAAAGGGATACTATTTAACACATAACGCATAATATCATTCAGCTCTTCAGTTCAGTACCCAGACTGTTAAAGATTCAGGTTCCTATTATTTCCTCGAAGAGGTGTTTTATCGAACACCTCTTCATCGACCCTGAAACTGCAAAATTTGAAAACATCAAACGTCCATATAAGCGATTTTTTTTCCTTGGGGAAGAAATCACTTTGTCATCCTTGTCAGTTTGCCGTTTTCCCTTATGTAGTGCGATCTCTGAGTTTTTATATTTAGTTAGCTTTGGTGTGGGGGGCACAGCCCCCCACTTTGTAGTGTTTGTGGTTATTTGTTGGTGTTTGTAGGGCAAGAGATTTCTTTCCAATGGAAAGAAATCACTTATGTGGAGGTTCGATATTTTGAAAGTTCGCGGTTTTAGGGTCTTCGAGGAAATAATATAGACCGGAAGATTCTGGATGCAGACATGTTATTATTACAGTGTCATGGTACGGAATATCTCAGAATAGAGAGATTCAACCATATGCAGAGATACAAGCCTTTTTATATCTTCAGAACAGAAAAAACAAACTGGTTCATACAAAGCTCAAAGCTTTTTCAACTTGTGATAAAACACATACATGCATTAAATGCCCAGAGGGAGTATACTGATAAAAAGTATGGATAAGGGAAATAACATACAGCATTTCTCATGCAATTATCTTGACATGGTTTTTGTTTACTTTCAGCAGGCTTATCTCAGATATATTCCATGCAAGTACAAGGTACATAACTTTCTTTCGTGGTTACATTTGCCATCTACTTGCTAAGCTCTAATGAACTCTAAACAAAAGTCAAGCTACTCTTTTCTGATAGGAAAAGAAAAATAAGAAACTGTTGCAGTAGTTTTATGCTAAAAGTTTATTAAAATAAGGTGTTCCTATCACAAAATCGAACAGGATGAAGAGTGAATGGCTTTAACATCGGAAATGTCGTTCATCAATGTGTTTTTTGTGGGATTGTGGTACAGTAAAGTTTTTATTTCCTCTGGTTCCAACTCAAAAATTAGAGTTCATAGAAGTCTATCTAGACTCCATCTCAGAGATTGCAGCATTACCTCCTTGCAGAGTACAGCTGCTCCTGGAGCAGGTCAAGCAAGTTTTAAATCTTTCAAATCCTCCAGTCCACTTGATTCTTCAGACCCTAGGATCCATGGCCACAGCCATACAGCTTGCGCCATTGGCAAAGTACCATATGACAGTTCTACAGTGGACCTTAAGTGGTTCAGTGGTCCATTCTGTCTCAACCTATGCCCATGCCCATAAAATTTACGCCAGTGTGCAGATGGCACCTTCTTTGGTGGCTTCAGTCTCAGGATGTCACTCTAGGCAGGTCCTTTTCACTCCCTGTGCCCAAGGCCACAGTGACCAGACACTTCCCTGTTGGGGTGGGGTGGGGGGGGGGCATTTCCAGGGGAGAACAGTTCAAGGCACGTGGTCCTCGTAGAGACCAAATTGCACATGAACATCTTAGAGATGAGAGCAGTCCTCCTAATGTTGCAGGCCTTTCAGGATTGCCTCCCTCTGGGGGTGGTTGCAGTGGTCTGGTATATCAACAAATGGGGGGAACACAAACTTACCCGTTGTGCAGAGAGTGTGGGAATGGCTGATGTCCTCAAGGCTCTTTCCTCTTGCAACACATATACTTGGGGACTCCAACGTGTTGCTGACAAACTCAGCAAAACCATATCAAGTCTTCACGAGTGGTCCCTCAGTCTGATGGTAGAGAAGCAGATCTTCGATCATCAGGGTCAACCATGCTGCAATCTGTTTGCCTCCCCTACCATCAAGAAATGCAGTATGTACTTCGCCCTGATCCCCCCACCTGGGGAGTCACTGAGGGATGCTCTAGTCCACGATTGACCTCCAGGTCTCATCTACGCTTACCCTCCTATTCATCGTGTCCCCAAAGTTTTGCAAAAAGCAATGACATCTGAGAACATCCTTGATCCTCATTGCTCCTTTCTGGCCTTGTTAGCCGAGGTTTTCTTTCTTAGGTCTCATCTGAAGTATCCTCCTTGGATACTGGATCCCCTTCATGATCTCATCTCCCATCCTTCTGGGCTCCCTCTTCCCAATCTTCGGACCCTTCGTCCTACTACATGGTTTTTCCTATTCCAGTGATTTTGAAGCAGTCCACGCTAGCTTCCTCCATCAAGAATATTATCCTAGCTTCCCAGAAACCTTCCACCAGAAAAGTTTATATTAGTAAATGGAAAAGGCTTTCCATCTGGGCTAAGGGCAGGAATCTGGACCTTTTTTTCTGCCTCTGTGCCAGATATTCTCTTGTTCTTGTCCTCAATTTCAGGAAGGGGCAGTTTTTTCTACTATAAAGCTTCAGTTGGCTGCAGTCTATGATTTTCATGAGAATGGCAAACCTATGTTCTCTTCCAGACTCTGTAAAGCCTTCATGAAAGGCATTTTCCTTCCAAGACTGCCCCTTAAGGATCTCTCAACTTCTTGGGATCTAACCTTAGTGCTGCATTGTCTGATTCAGAGCCCATTTAAAACTGAGAGTCCATGCAATTTCAGATTCTTGTCATGGAAAAAGGCCTTCTTAGTGGCCTTAACATCAGCTAAGAAAGTGTCTGAGTTTCAAGCCCTTTCAATTGCTTCCCTTGTATATGGTCTTTCACAAAGATAGTGTCTCTTAGAGCAAATCCCTCCTTTTTGCTCAAGGTTTCCACTGAATCAATCTATCCAGTTAGCAGTTTTCTTTCCCAGTTATTTCAATAAAGGAGAGTACATTCTGCATACTTTGGATGTACATATGCAATTGCGATTTTATCTACTAAGGAGTTTCACAAATCAGACCAGCTGTTTGTCTTTTTCCCCAAATAGACATGGCTTTCCCATTTCTAAGGAAGCTCTCTAAACGGATCTCCAGGTATATCTCCACAGTCTGCACCAACAAGCACCACAAAGTTCCAGGAAAGGTTAGAGCTCATTCTACTAGGTCTGTGGCTACTACCTCAGCCTTCATGGCAGACTTTCCATTGACAATATTTGTGCTGCCACCACTTGGTCTAATCCTCACACCTTTATATCACATTATAAGATGGATTTGGTGTCCAGGAACAAGGCTTCCTTTGGATCCACAGTGCTCTGGCATGTCCTTCCTTGAGGCCTCACAGGATGTATAGTAGCTGAGGACTCTGACCCTGATGTGAAGAATAATGACATGGATAACATCAGATAAAGAGCTATGTACTTACCATAACTTGACATCTGTGTTATCCTTGTCATTATTCCTCACATTTCCCGCCCAACGTCCCCCTGAGGAAGTTGGAGTATTGTGGGTCTATCAGTCTTTCCTTTCTACTTTTGGGTCTTAGCGATACTGCCTCTGTTAGGAAACTTGATGTGATGGTTAGAGGGCAGCAGGGGATTGTGAGAGGGAGGAGCTTAAGACTTGGATCTGTCTAAGCTAAGGCTGCCGGCTCGGATTCAAGACTCTGCTGTGAGGAATAATGATGTAGGATAACACAGATGCCAAGTTATGCTAAGTACATAACTCTTTTTTTGTTGTCATGTGATTATTGATGGTGTCTAAAAACATCTTTTTAAGATTGGAGAGTCTGTTTACTACAGAGTTTTTGAGTGACATGCTTATCGGATAGAACTGAATTGTTGATTATTTAACATTTGCATTGAAATTCTTTCTTTTTCTTCCACAGGAAAATAATGCAGACTGTAAACTTCAGTTGAAAAGCCTTCTGCAGTTCCGTAATTCCAGTACTATTATGAAAGAATATTCAGAAAATGCATTTTTGGATACAAGGCCAGATGTTCAATTTTCTACTGAAAGCAAAGTAGAGATGTCTCCAAGACCACCTGCATTGTGCCAGTCATGTCAAATGAATGATAATTGTGCAGCTCTGAACCAAAGCAGAAACTTTCAGGTGACACTAAAGTCCTGTGTTTGTCAGTCAAAACAGCCACTGGTAGTGAGCACTCCTGACACTGAAACAAAAGATCCAGCAATAGTAGAACCTTCTGTTACTTATAAGAAGAGACTGGTTCCAGAAACTCAGTGTGTCAGTGATGTGAAAGAACCAGTAGTAGAAAAACCTTTTGCTGGTGATATAATGGAACCTATGGAATCTGGGTCCTACGCACGTGTTTTGAATAGACCAACAGAGCCATTTGAGATTGATAACAAAGACCAAGCTGTATTGCAACCATTTGCAAATTTGAAGAAAACTGTGCCACAGGAACCTTCTTGCATTGATGAGAAAAGTTCAGTTGTGCTGGAGCCCTCAACTCTGGATGAAAAGATGCCATTGATAGTGGAAACGTTAGCCTTCACTGAAAGGAGACCAGTGGCAGAGGTTATAGATTACAGTAAACAAGCAGCATTGCCATCTTATGATACATCATTTGACTCCCTATCCAAAGCACAGGTGTTGATGGGTCACAGAGGAATGTCACTGCTCAACAGTGCATGCCCTGGCAAAGCAGTACCTCTCTTTAATACTAGGAATACATGTCCAGGTAGCTCCACTAGTGTCTTGTGCACTGTTACATCAGGAGCTGAAGTGTGGGACACATATGAGCTGTGTCTGGAGGATGTAGGTTCTGTTTCTAGCAATAAGAAAGTTGCTGAGATGAAACCTTTACTTTCAAATGATACCAGATTACTGTCTGTCTTACCAGACAGCCATTGTCAACAGCCGGCAGACCAAGGCTTCATTTGCAAAATGCAGCAAAAAACAGGGGTGCTTTCCCAGCAGAACTCAGTCCCAGCAGTCTTTGACCCAATGAATATAGCACCAGGGATACAAAAAAGCATCCTTTGTACTGAAACTTTGCAACCTTCCAGTTTGACAGCCTCCCTTGACCCTACTGTCCGTGGAAAAAGTGATATCCAAGAACCAAGGCGTTTGATCCCAGAGTTTAATGTTCATCGTTGGGATGAACTGGAAGTAGTAATTAGCTATGTAGTGGACCCTCATTGTTTCTTCATTCAGCGTGCTGGCAGAGCATTGACCGACCTTATGAAAAGGATGAAGTAAGTGTAATGATGAGGAAATGATTGATTATATCACTTGCTGCTTTGTTATCTTTAGAACTTAAGTATCAGGTCTGTAAACTGCACAAAAAACTTTCTATGTAGCTGAGTTCCGTACTGGGCATATATAAAGTCATCACCAGATATTAATTTAAAAGTAGTGCATGTTCATTGTAGACATGTGCTACTATATCTGCCTTGCTTATTAACACTACTGTCAGTTGTGTAGGCTGTTAACTAAAAACACTTGGCTCCTCCTCCTGCGCATGCTTGAATTTTAGTGGGCTTATTTAAAATGCACCATGTGCTTTATTTTAGTTCATTTTGCAGTTTTGAATGGGACGGATGTGTATACTCAACATATCTTCTGCAAGTAAACTTTTTGACTGGTCCAGTCTGTGAGATATTTATTTTTCGTCTTAGCTTATGTGTGCTATCTTGGATTTTTGAGATTTCTTCTTTGTCTGGATGGCTTTCAGGGATATATTCGGGCTGTTATTTTTTATTGACAGTGCACCATGCTAAGTAGCTGGTAGATGAGTAAATTATTCGATGACTTTGGTTTGGTGTACTGACTGCTGTTATACAGTGGTATTATTTAAAAAAAAAAAAACATGTCTTAAGTTTTTGAAATAACATCATTGTGTAATGAACATTCCTTTACTCTCTGTATACTGATTCAAATCAGTCGGGCTGGTTTTATGCAGAGTGCAGCATTAATGAACATGTTAACACCTTTGTAATATGTAGCTAAAAATGCTGCACAGTACTCCAGTTCCAGAATTAACACTCAAATGTCCATCAGTGCTGAAGACCTAAAAATACCTTGTCTTAATATATGAAACATTAAAACAAATGGACCAGTTTTGAAGCTTGGCTACTGAGTAAACAACCACGTATAGTTTCAGTAACAGAAACTTGGCTAAAAGATTACTTCTGCCTGTCAAATTTCATTCTGTCTAGCTATACTGTGTATAGTTACATAAGACCACCCTTTGGGACTGATGAGATCAAAGTGGAAGAGAGTGGAAAGAAATGAAATGGGGTCAGGAGTTTGAGAAATAAGGAGAGAGAGTATGGCTTTGGATGCAGGTCTTAAGGAGAGTAACAACTATACAAAACATAATATTCATGGAGAACGTATTCTAAGAATTAAGCCAACAGTGGAATAGAAAAAGGCAGTTTTTACCAGTAAGGATGACTGTAAAGAGAGGGGTACAGAAAATAAGCAAGACTATGCTGGAATTTACTGGAAAAAAATAGCAAAGGAACCAAAGTATTGGGAGCAAATAACTAGGGAGGAAAAGGTGATTAGAGTGTAAAAAGGCCAAGCAGAAATTTGAACTTCAGGTTAGAGGTTGCCTTCATACAAGGGACTGATAGCATTCATCCATCCCTTTCTGTATTCTGTTAAGTGGAAGATCATCTCTGGTATAGTTTTTAGTTGAGTCTAGAGCAGAAACAGCTGTTAAATGGTAGGCATATAAAATATTTAAGGGGGGTTAGAAAAGATTGGCAACTGAGACTGGAAAGGCAATTTGTCAAGGAGCAATGGGAAGACATCTGTTTGGCTCCCAAGTATTCAGCTGTCCAGAAGTTTCGGAATTTTTGCTTAGAAATGCTTGCATGGATATAGTTATAACTCAAGCAGACTTCAGAGTATTTTTCCTTGGGTAAATTACAAATGCTGAAAGTGTGACAAGAAAGAGAGAGGCAATTGGGAACATGTTTTGGGAATGTAGAGTTGGCATGTTTTAATACTTCCGTACAGAATGTTTTGTAACTAAGGAAATGATTAGTTTTGAGTTGAAATATTGGCTCTGAATTGCCTAGACATAGTAGGACTTTACTAAATGCAATGCAGCTTGCTGCCAGATATGCAGTTATTTGAAAATGGAATTGAAATCTAAACCAAATGTAATTGAAGTACTGAATGTTGTAAATGAAATAACAGAAATGGCTTTAGAAAAGGGAAAGAACAAATTACATAGAAGTAAATGAAATCTCTGGGAACAATACGGGTCTATATTATGATATTGCATGCTCAGAAGAGCGAATGACACATAATCGACCCCATGTAAGTGAAAGCTTACATCAAAACCTCAGAACAGCGATTTTTTTTTTCCAAGGGAAAAGAAAATTGCTGTTCCGAAGCAAAAAAAAAAAAAAAACTGTAAAACATTACATAATGTGGTGTGCTTCACCCCCCCCCTCACCCCCCGACATGGGCCAAACAAATTCTTTCCCAGGGAAAGAATTCGCTGAAAAGCCGCTTTGCAATTTTGCCTTTTCACGCTTTTCAGTTTGACAAAGATGCATTCGACAACCTGTGTCTGTGACAGCATAATAGGGAGCCGAACAATACATGTAGAATAATGTTCAGGTGGAGGACCGATGTTTATGGAAAGGTAAGAATTGAGCAATTTATGTAGTGTTAAAAAGGAGACTTGTACACTGTGTAAAAAGAGTATATTACTGCGGTGTGTTTTCTATTAATTTGTCTACCCGTGTCAGTGTTCTAGTAGTGATTTAACAAAATTTATAAAAAAAGTGTAGGACTGATGGTGGTATAGTACTGCTAATTAAAAAAATATCACATCTCTACAGTTAAGATAACAAATACAATCATGTAAATGACAAAAGCTTCTAACTGAAGCCACCCTAACATTAAAATAAATATGCAAGTTTACATGTCATTACCTTCCATCTTAAGCTTATAAAATCTGTTTAACATAATTCTTGCAGGGTTACCTAAAAATGCAGTAATCCTAGGACACTTCAGTATTAATGTTTCAAGTCAAAAAGTGCATCAGTTAACCAATACCGACTAGTATCAGCTAGGTCTTGTGCAAATAGTAGGACAGCCAACTAGACCTAATCCACTGTCTAGAAATGATTAAATGATTACTTGGCCTAATTTTTACTGGCATTCAACAAAGATGTCTTTGTGTCTCTTTATTACCCAGCAGCCAGACTGACCACTGTCTTGTCATGTCTCTTCATCTCTTTTTGGTACTTCAGGATAGAATGATCTGTCAAGTTTATTTTATGCAGGATGATGTCAGATTTTAGACAGAATTCACTTGTATAAAAATGTTGATCGGCCAGTTATCTATAATCAAATAAATTGAACAAAAAAATCCAGATGACCACCACGGCTTAAAAAGAACAGTAATTTTAATTTGGACAAGCGCTTTTACGTAGAACACTATGCTTTTTCAAGTCTTCAGTAAAAATATAGCAACACATGCACATTTTATAGTCAAAACCACATCAATTAACTAATTTAAAATCAATTAATATATTAATTAAAAATGCCGCGGTGGTACGGCGGTAGTGTTGTTACCTCACAGCAAGAGGTTCTCCCGTTCGATTCTCAGCTGGGCTTGGGAGTGCCTTCTGTGTGGAGTCTGCACGTCTTCCCCGCGGTTGGGTAGCGTTCGAAAGACATGTGTGCATAAATGAGCGTGCCTTCGTTGAAGGTTGAGCGTCGAGCTGGCACCTCGGCATTTTGTAAAAATCTACTGCCAATCATGTGGCGACCCCTTATCGGGAAAAGCCGAAAGGCAAACAACATTAATTAAACATGTTAATAAATCAATCACTTAAAATTCAATTATAAATTCATTTAAAGGGGGCGAGTTTCCACCTCCGGTTTTATACATACATAGTTATTTAAACCTGGAAATACATGCGCTTGCAGCTTTAAAATCCACTTCAACTCTGCCCGTTCCACTTGATTATTTAAATTACCTCCTCTCCTATCTTTCACTACTGTTTGTAAGACCCGAAATCCAAATTCTTGTGCAGGAAATTCCATAATATGTTTGGCTAGCGCATTTAATTTATTTTTGTTTTTTATATAATATACATGTTGATATATCCTATCTCTAAGGCGTTTCTGTGCTTTTCCTACATAAAAGCACTTGCATCCTTTGCACTCTGCCATGTAAACTAAGTAAGTTGTATTGCAAGTGGCATATAACCTAGGCTGAAAAATGAAGGTTAAAACTGGATGTTTAAAATCCTGAACTGTGTGTATTTATCGACACATTCTGCAACTTTTACAAGGGTGTGTTCCTAGTTTATTCAAAACCATAGCCTTACTGTGTCGATCATTACAAAGTAACTGTTTCAGATCACTTTTATTTTTATATGCAAAGCCAGGAACTTCACTTATTATTTTCTCTGTTTGTCTATTAAATATTTAGAGTCCACAACAGATTTTCTAATGATTACAGTATCTCATTCTCAAGAGAGCATTGATTTCCTGTTTGTCTCTGTATATAGCGACATGCTAGGTAATATAAATACCAAGTTGTTTCGAAAAACCTGCTGGAAAAACAGTCTTTTGGATTATAATAGTATTCACCCTAGGTATGTGTTCCCCAATGTTGTTAAAGGACAGTTAAATAGGGTGAAGAACATATGCAATGTACATGCAGATAGACAGAATGAATTTGGTTATTTACATCAATTGTTTATGGAGAGGGGATATAATGATACTGTTTTACAAAAGGCTAAGCAAGATATTATTCAACTAGGTAATGAAAGCAATAGTACAAATTCAGCACAACCAACAAATGCGGCCGTAAAGAAGAATATAATTTCCTTTATTACTAGATATGCCAGTGACAGCAACAAAGTTTGTAGTATAATTAAGAACAATTGCAATTTCTTGACAACTGATAGACAAACAGAAAAAATAATAGGTGAAGTTCCTGGCTTTGCATATAAAAATAAAAGTGATCTGAAACAGTTACTTTGTAACGATCGACAGAGTAAGGCTATGATTTTGAATAAACTAGGAACACACCCTTGTAAAAGTTGCAGAATGTGTCGATATATACACACAGTCCAGGATTTTAAACATCCAGTTTTAACCTTCATTTTTTAGCCTAGGTTATATGCCACTTGCAATACAACTTAGTTTATATAGCAGAGTGTTTTTATGTAAGAAAAACAGAAACGCCTTAGAGATAGGATATATCAACATGTATATGATATAAAAAATAAATTAAATGCGCTAGCCAAACATATTATGGAATTTCCTGCACATGAATTTGGATTTCGGGTCTTACAAATAGTAGTGAAAGATAGGAGAGGAGGTAATTTAAATAATCAAGTGGAACGGGCAGAGCTGAAGTGGATTTTAAAGCTGCAAGCGCATGTATTTCCAGGTTTAAATAACTATGTATTTATAAAACTGGAGCTGGAAGCTCGACCCCTTTAAATGAATTTATAATTGAATTTTAAGTAATTGATTTATTAAAACTTTTAATTAATATATTAATTGATTTTAAATAAGTTAATTGATGAGGTTTTGACTATAAAATGTGCATGTGTTGCTACATTTTTATTGAAGACTTGAAAAAGCGTAGTGTTCTACGTGAAAGCACTTGTCCAAATTAAAATTACTGTTCTTTTAAAGCCATGGTGGTCATTTGGATTTTTTGTTTCTTTGCTGTTTTTTGATTCGTGGATGATCGTTGGACTCTTGCTGGTATTTTGTGTTTTTGCTTGTTGGCTTATTATAATCAAATAAATGCTAGGATTGCTCTGACTGACTTAATGCATTGCCTCAAATACAGGAAGCCCCCTCTGTCCTTCAGTTAATTATTACTGCAGTAGCCTTAGTAATATGGTTGTATCTTGTTGTACAGGATACAACAGCTGGCCAGCTATTAGCCTGAGTTGAGCCGATTAGAGCTTTTCTACTGCCAGAGAGTGTGTTTCTGTGCGTGGTTCGAGGATCGAAGGTTGGCTAACACTGTTCGATTGTTGGGCAGATAAGTTCCCTTGGGGGGGGGGGGGGCTTCCATTTTCTATGCAGAAAACTGTTTTTGCATAAACTTGTTAATTTTAGCTAGGAGAAAGTGTTTTTAATGACTAAAAAATAACAAATACCATACTAACGCGGCTAAGTACCAAAACATGTTTATTCAAAATGAAATAAAACATTAAAAGTAAGCGGTTTCACGATTACAACATCCCTTAATCAGACTGAAAACTGAATGAAACAGCAGTCAATTTAAAATGAGACTAACCAAGGAATTTCTAAAATCAATTAAGCTATTTAGAATAAAAGGTAGTCACAGGAAAAACTGCACACAAGTTCAAGTTGCAAAGCCTAAAAAAATAAAATACTGGAAATTACGCAAGCAAGAAAAGAAGTTATGTACTTACCATAACGTTCCATGTTTGTAGTCCATCTCGCCTATATTCTTCCTGGATGGGTTCGGAGCCGATACTAAAGCTAGAGAGCTTTTACTGGCTTGAGGCTAGCCCCTATCCTATGGTGCCTCATGGCAATTCCCCAGATCTAGTTTGCAAGAAAGCAATAAATACCTATCAGGTAATAAGAAAGAAGCTGTATAAATACAGCAAAGGATTAGAAACATAATCCATTCCAGGTGGATAATAAAGAGCAATGTCAGGCAGCCCTAAAAAGAGGTCCACTAGATCCCCCAGAAACAGGAAGGGGGTTGGAGGGAGGGACGCAAGAATATAGGCAAGATGGACTACAAACATGAAACGTTATGGTAAGTACATAACTTCTTTATGTTATATAGTCCTATCTCGCCTTAATTCTTGCTGGATGGAACAGTGTCCCTAGCACCTTTATCCCGGGTGGCTCAAGTGAAGAGACTCTTCAGCACAGTGGACCCAAAGGATGACTTGTCCCTGGAGACCAAATCCAATTTGTAATGAGTGACCAACGTATGTGGTCTTGCCCAAGTAGCTGCTGTACAAATAGTATCAATTGGGAGCCTAGATCTAAAGGCACATGAAGTAGCTACAGCCCTAGTAGAGTGACCTTTAGCTTTTACCGGTAATTGTCTACCAGCTTGTTGATAAACAAAGGATATGCAATCCGAAAGCCATTTTGTGAGAGTAATTTTTGAAACAGGCAAGCCTTTCCTTTTGTCAGAAAAGGAAACGAAAAGTTGATCAGATTTCCTGAATTCTTTGGTCCTGTGTATATAGAATCTGAGTATCCTGTGGATATCTAGCTGGTGAAGTCTATACTCTGATTTATTAGAGTGGTTTGGAAAAAACACAGGTAGCTTAATGGTAGTATTCAGGTTGTGTTCTGAGCATATCTTAGGAAGAAAGGAAGGATTTGTCCTGAAAGAGACTCTATCCTTATGAAAGATAATGTAAGGAGGTCGAATAGTTAGGGCTTGAAGTTCCGAGACTCTCCTAGCCGATGTTATAGCTACCAAGAACAAGGTTTTCCATGATCATTTTAAGTCTGATGACGAGGATGGTTCAAAGGGTGCAGACATCAAAGATAAGAGGACTAAATTTATGTCCCAGGGTTCTAATGATTTCTTTATTGGGGGCCTAAGAAGAAGAACTTTTAAGAAGGTTTTACAGAGGGAGTGTTGCATAACTGGATTTCCCATGAAACCAAAATGGAAATTGGAAATGGCAGCTAATTGAACTCTGTTGCAGCTGCCGCTCCTTCATGAAAAATTGTTGTTAGGAAGGATAAAATGAATTCTAAAGGAGCTATAAATGGATCTAAGCCCCAATTCGTAGCCCAAAGGGAAAACCTTTTCCATTTGCTAGAATATAGTTTCTGAGTGGAAGGTTTATGGGATGAAATTAGGATACGTTTGACTGCTAGGGATAAGGGAATGCACCTGGCTATACGTGGAATTGGAGCAGCCATGCTGTCAATTTGAGGGAGTGGATGGAGGGGTGGAACTGTCCTGATTGATGAATCAGATCTAGAGATGGGTCCAGAATCCATGGTTCCTCCAAGAGGTAGGGCCACAGGAAAGGAAACCAAACTTGTTAGGAGCAATGAGGATCAAGGAACTCCTCAACTGTCTTGCTTTCTGTATTAGTTTGGGTACGAGTGGAAAAGGAGGAAAAGCATAGAGAAGTCCCCGGGCCAATCGTGAACTACAGCATCCCTGGGTGACATCCCCAGATGGGGAATGAGGACAAAGTAGCTGCGGCATTTGGTGTTCAGGTGAGTGGCAAATAAATCGCAGCAAGGCTGGCCCCATTTGTGAAAGATCTCTTTCATAACCATTGGATTCAAGGACCACTCGTGAGGCATCAGAATTTTTCAGCTGAGTTTGTCCGCTATTACATTGGATTTCCCCAGGATATGCGTTGCTATCAGGAAGCGTTGAGTATCCATCGCCCATTTCCAAACTCTTAAGGCCTCTCTGCAAAGCGGGTAAGACTTAGTTCCCCCCTGCTTGTTTATGTACCACACAACAGACATGTTGTCTGACTGAATCGCAATCGTTCCAGTGGGAAGGGAGCTGTGAAGTGCTTGCAACACATATAGCATCGCTCTCATCTCCAGAACATTGAAGTGCAAGTGGTTCTTGTGGTTTTGCCAAGTACCTTGGACTGTCTTTCCCAGTTAATGCCCCCCCCCCCCTATCTGGGAAGCGTCCGTGGTCAAAACTTCTTTCTCTTGGGGAGGAACAAGTGGACAACCTATGACAAGTTGTTTCGTGTGTAACCACTATGTCAGATCCCTTTTGCATGCGTTTGTTATTAATATCTGGTGAGACAATGGAAGGTCTTGCATCGACCATTGTGCAAACAGCATCCATTGGAGAATCCTCATAAGTAGGCGAGCAAGAGGAACTAATAAGATGGCGGAAGCCATAGTCCCTAGGACTTGGAAGGACTACTCTGGCCTGGACTCTGTTTGTTTAATAAGGATCTGATCTGACTGCGTAGAGATTCCACTCTTTCCTGTGTTAGCTTTACTGGCATGGTGGTTGTGTCTATTTCTGAGCCTAGATATAAAATATGCTGCAAGGAAGATAAGACTGACTTTTGCAAGTTTACAGTGATGCCTAGGCTGGCGCACAAGGATAGAGTCTCGTCCCTGGTCCTTATGAGTTGATGCTTGGTGGTAGCAGTGAGGAGCCAGTCATCTAGGTATGGAAACACCTGGAATCCTTGACGTCTCAGGTGAGCCGTTACCACTGCCATGCATTTGGTAAACACTATGGAGGCTGTAGTGAGGCCAAAAGGCAGTGTTCTGAACTGAAAATTACTGGCTCCCAGCCGGAAGCATATGTGTCTCCTGGAGTGCCTGTCCATTTTGATGTGGTAGTACGCATCCTGGAGATCGATTGAGCACATCCAGTTGTCTTTCCCGATAAAGGGAAATATCGATTGCAAATTGACCATTCGGAACTTTGATTTTCTTACATGCTTGTTGAGTCTGCTGAGATCTAGAATTGATCTCCAGTCCCCTGTCCTTTTTGGAGCTAAAAAGAATCTAGAGTACGTTCCGGATCCTACTTGCTCTGCGGGGACTTCTTGGATGACTCTTTTTTGCAGCAATGAGATGACCTCTCATGTTGCACGGTCTAATTGGATGGGTGGTATGTCTGGAAGAGACTGGCTTGTGGGGGGGTTTGGAAATAAAGGGAATCGGGTAACCTCTGGATATTATTGTGTGTACCCAATGATCTTGAGTGATAGTTAGCCAGGTGCTTGTTACAGCGATATACGACCCCCAACTGCCTCCAGAGACGGACAGTCGGGCAACCCCTCAGGGTCGATGGAAGAGACGATCAGAGAAAGCTTCTCTGTCTCCCTGATGTTGCGGACCTCCTCTGCCGTGAGGGCGGCGTCTTTCATTATATCCTCCCCCTCTGCCCCTGGATGAGGGTTGACCTTGTACCTGAGGAAAACCTTTTTGGGATTTGCAGAACCGCATTTTCCCTCCTGTATTACCCTTGGGATAGGGTCTGGACGGGAGAGAGAAACTGACTCCAACGGCAGATAAGGTTTTTCCTTCCTACTCGCACCTAGTCAAAGTCTCTTTCGCTTGGGGTCCAAAAAGAGATGAACCATCAAAGGGAATATTAGTGAAGGAAGACTTGAAGGATTCCATATAATTACAAAGACACATCCACGAATGTCTCCTGAGAGATATTCCTGCTGCGGCTGCCCTGCTCGCTCCATCTGCCACATATGAGATCAGCTTCATGGAGGAGTTAGCTATGGAAGAAAGGGTGGAGAGCTGCGCAGAAACCTTGTCCAAGGAACCCGGAGCTACTGAACCTGGATGGTATCTCCCAACTCTTCTAGGAGATCCCTCTGAAGATGAGTGAAATGAGTCAGGTAATTCAGCGATCTTAAAGTAAATGCCACTGAAGAAAAAGTACACTTCCCATACCTATCCATCGTCCTGGACTCCTTGTTAGGAGGATGGATATTAGAAGACGTCTCAGATAATTCCTTCTTGGTGGCCGCTGCTACCACCATAGCATCAACTGTAACTCCCTTGCTAAGGAAAGGCTTGCCCTTAGGTGCTCTCATAAAATTGTTTGGCCTCCTCGGGACGGCTTCCACTGAATCTGGAGAGGTCCATGCTTTCTGCAAAATGACCCCCAAAAGTTGGTCATAAGGCTGTGTCACCCAAGAGGTGGAAGGTTGGGAGCTAAAGGCCTTAAGATACACTAATTGATCCTCAGTAGGGTTAGAGGTCTTCCAATAATCCCTCTAAGGATTTCTAGGATGTCAGAGAAGGAGACATCCTCAGAGGGAGATCTAGGGGACCCTTCTGATTCCTCTAAATCAGTGTCTGATGTGACAGACTCAGGGGAGTCGACATGTTTCCTCTTGTATAACCTCTTCCGAGGGAGTGCTCCAGTGGGATAAATCTGGGGAGGGTCTCGGAAGAGGGGGCACCTCCAATGGGGGCTACTTGGGCCTCTGGTTCCCTACGCTGTGGGAGTGGCGGGGGGGGGAGAGGTTGCCGCCTGCTGCTGGTGGGACACAGGTTCCAAAGGAATGGCTTTGGCAGAGGATAAAGCCTTCTCTATACCTTCGAAAGCCCCCCTCCCCACTCTGAAGAAGACCTCCGCTCCGAGGGGGCGGATGGTCAACTTCTAGCAAGAGGGAACGGCTCTGAAGCAGAAGTGGGAGCTGAGCTGAGTCGAGTCGAGCCGAGGCACCAAGAGGGAGGGTCAGTTCCAACGAGAACCCAGGGTGACTGTCCCCCTCGGAGTCGACACGAGAGCATCGGCTCCCAGAACCCTCGGCTCCTGACTGAGCCATCGAGGATAGAGTAATTGGCTCTGAGGAAACGGGCTGAATCCCCAGAGCCGAAAGGTCGAAGACCTCTGGGGGGGAGGGTGCTTTTGTACAAATACCCATTTTCCTGAGTATTGTTGCCAGGCTTCCCTGGGAATTGGGCACCTTTTTCGGCTTAACCATGTCTCAGCCACAGGTAGATGAAATGAATCTGCTGTTTCCAAAGCTGGTTCCTCGGACCACTTTATCTTTTTCCCTAGGTCCCATTGGTGTAGACTGTACAGCCTCCATGGACCAGGAGTTAGATGCATCCTGTAGTGCATGTTGGAGGGCAAGGGAGAGCCACTCTTTTCGGTCCTCTGAGAATGGGCAGGAAATGTCACTCTACTTAGCCAGAAAGCTGTGCTTATCTGTGTGGATGTTTTTCCTGGCAAAAGTGGGTCTGTCTGTTCAGATTTTTCTGTCAAAAAGTTTAAATCTTCAACATATATCTTCTCCTGTCTGTTACCCTGGCTTAGCTCAGAGTTTATTGCAGGCTGTTTACTCTTTTTGCATGGCTATTTTTGCTGAAAAGAAAAAGGGATTCTTCATTTTATGAAGAGATTCAAGAGTTTGTGAACTTCAAAATTATTCTGAAAATGTAAGTTGTGTGATCTCCACAGAATTCTGATTCAGATTGTGAGGAGAATGTGGGTTCAGACAGTAATTTTATTTATTTACCGGGATAGTCTGACTTGGTCATCTGAACCCATTTTCAGTGGAGGTCCAGAGAGAAAAGCTCCAGATACAGACATATATAATAATTCAAACATAATCATAGCACTCAAATGTCTTAATAACATCTCATAAGTTCAATTAAAAAAAAAACGAAGGTTTCTCTTTCTCTGACTATATCTAGAATGAATTAGTTGCTTCAGTATAAAATATTTTCTCAGCCCCTAAGGAAGTATTCTGATTTGTTTCAACCATTATTTTCAGAACCTACACTTATTCCTTCTGTCTGCTTTGTAGGATGTTTGTCACAGCTTTTTCCTTGACAGCCAGTGTGCTGCCTCCAAGAAAGCATCTAGACTTTATAAAGTGCCTTAGTCCTTTAAATTCTGAAGCACTTCCAGATGATCCAACAGCTATTGTTTTTAAGTGAACCAAGCTGCTGCTAAGCAAATGGTTAATTCTACTCCTCTCTCCTACTGACAAGGAAGAGAAGATGTTTGAAAAAATATGGGGGGGGGGGGGGGTTCATTTGCACCGCCTTTTAGAATTCTGGACATTCAAGTTCATATGTTGAAGTTAGTGCTTTCCATTGTGAGAATGCAGGCAATACCTTGGCATCTGTTTCTTTTTGTTAGGAGAATTTTGCTTTGCGTGGCTTGGTGTCTTCAGTGTCTCAGGTGACTACCAATTGTCTGAAATGTGTATATGATTCTGCTGATACCACTTTCAGGGCTGCTGCTGCTGGAGCTGGTATGAGAAGGCTGCCTGGCTACATTGTCAAAACCTGCCAGAGGATGTCAAGAATGAGATTTTTAACTCTTCCTTGGATAGAGAAGTAGATGTTATGTAGTCCAATCTCACCTACATTTTTACCCATGGGTTCGGAGCCGAATGTTGGCGCCGACTCGGCCAAACTTTTTCAGCTCAAAGTCTTTCTATTGGCTGGGCTAAGATGGTATCCCATGCTGCACTGCTCTCTATCCCCAGATCTCGTTTGCCACTCGTGTAGCTCGGATGTGGTGTCGCTCTTGGCTGTGGCTAAGTACCCTTTTTCTTCCTTATCGGAGAAATTTGTTGCAAACAAAAAGCTATTTTAATAGCTATTGTGTGTTCTTGTCTTGTCTTGTGAAAAAATTGTGTTTTGGATCGTTTTTTCTGTGGTATCCCACTAGCTGTTTCCAACGGGCTAGGCCCGTTTTCAGTTAGAGGACCTAGTCTGTCCCCTTGCTTTCCTTGTGTCTTTTAAGTTTACCGGGACTAAGTACCGTTTAAATTAGAGGTATTAGTCCTTTCTCCCTTGTGTTTTTGCCTAAGGATCGTTTAACTTAGAGATCTTGCGGTATTTGTGTGTTGTAGATTTTTCCCGCCTTGTGACTGTTTGACCATTGGTCCTTTTACTCAGTGCTTGATTGGCCTGGTGCTTTATTATTGTTTGTTAACTATGTTCAAAGATATTAAGGAGCACAAGTCCTCAGGCTTCAAGAAGTGCTCTAGGTGCAGTTACAAAATGTCCATTACCGATGGACACTCCGTCTGTGTATATTGTCTGGGAGCGATTCATCTCCAGGAGTCGTGCAGCTTCTGTCATGCTTTTAGTCCGCGAGTTCTTCAGGAAAGGAAGAATAAATTGATTTTGAAAGGACTTCTGAAACTCTCCTTCGAGGATGGTCTGGAGAGTGCTTCCAGCTCTAAGGCTAAATCTTCTAAATCAAAAAAGAGATCTCCGGCTCCATCAGTCTCCTCGGAGCCACCGGAGAAAATAGCAAAGTCTGCGTCGACATCCTCGGCTCCATTGTCTTCGGGGCTGCAGGAAGTGTCAGTTGTTATGGAACCTGCTTCTGCTCCAATTTTCTTGGAACCTGTTCGGAGCCGATCGCCTAGCATTAGGCCAGTATCCCCTCCTCGCAGGTCTCCTTCTGAGAGGAGGTCTCGATCTCCTTCTCTCCTTAAATCCTCCAGGACCTTAGATGTGGACGTCGATAGTGGTGCAGAGACTCCTTCAGTCACCGGTTCTGGCAAAATTGTTCATGGCATGACCCAGTCGGCTCCGGAGCCGGTCCCTCAACCTGCTTCGATACTTCCTCCAAGGACACCTCAGCTTTCGGAGCTGAAGTGCTCGGCTCCGCGTGATGTCCCTAGGTCAGTTCCGACAGCTCCTCCTGGCTTATCGGTGCCAACGTCAGCTCCGACCCAGTCGGCGCCTTCCATGGGGTTCAGGACTCAGGATTCTTCGGTCGGACCCGAGGGAGAGGCTTCAGGACATCTCTCTGCTCCTAGTCTTCCTCTCGGTGCTTCGGCACTTGGAAGTTTGACTCCTGTCGTGGCTTCGGAGGCGGGTCATTCTTCGGACTCGGGGGGAGCAGCCTTTGAGGCCATGCAGAGCGCGCTGGTCAGGTCATCAGCGGCATCATGCGGGTTGGTCATTCTGTCCCCTACTACACTGGTCCTGGTCTCTGATCGCCATCTATTTCTAGACAGCAGAGCCCCAAGGCCTAAGGGTACCCCCATGAGTGGTCCCCACATTTCTGAGGGCCCCTCAGAGTTTTTGCCTGAGGAGCCACCTAGAAAGAAGACGTGCAAGAGGAAGCACATAGATTCCCAGGATGAGTCTCTCACATCAGACACCGACCTCGAGGAATCCACTCTTTGACTAACTTCTGGATTTAGTTTGTCGAAGGGTGTGGGAAACCCCTGAGACTGTGGAACCAGACCCCAGGAGACCCAATAAATTTTTGTCTGCTCCTCCTGATAAGGAATTTCTGTCCAAGGGAGTCCCTGTGGATGCCATGGTGTTGGCAGCTGCCACTCAGAAGGAATTAGCCGAGACTTCTTCCACCGTCCATCCCCCTAACAAGGAGTCTAGGACCATGGACCGGTATGGGAAGCGTACTTTTTCTTCAGCGACCTTTAGCTTGCGGTCACTGAATTATTTATCATACTTTACATGGCTCCAGAGAGATCTTCTCAAGGAGCTTGGCGATACTCTCACGGGTAACGTTTCTGAGGGGGTGGCTCAGACGGTCAACGCTCAGATGTCCACCCTCAATTCCATTGCAAACTCCTCTATGAGGCTAATCTCCTATGCAGCCGAAGGAGCGAGTAGGGCAGCAAGTTCAGGAGTTGCTCTTAGGAGGCAATCCTGGATGCGCCTTTGTCATTTTGCGGAGGCCTTCAAGTCTTCATTCACCGACGCCCCCTTCGATGGTTCCTCTTTGTTCGGAGCCAAGGTGAAAGACACTGTCACCAGGTGCGAGCAGGAGGGAAACACTCTGTCTGCCGTAGTAGTCCTTTTTTCCCTTCCCTCTAGGCCTTATCCCAAGGCCCAGAGGGGTGGCAAAATGTGGTTCAAGAAATCACAGAGGTTTTTTCTCGGTGCACAAGGTGAGCCCCCCTCCAGAGGCAGGGGAGGGGGTGGTTATTCAGGGAGATGCCGCCCTAAGGGCAGAGGAGGCCCCTGCAACTCGGGAGACCGCAATTTTTTTCGTGGTTCTCCCTACCGCCGCTCCTGATAGGAGGCCCAACTGTGTGTTTCCGGAGCCAGTCGGGGGTCAAATCTCATTATACCTGGAGGTCTGGCAAGACATCACCCAGGACCAATGGGTTCTACAAATAATTTCCGGAGGATATATCATCCCCTTCTCGTCAAATCCCCCTCCAATCAAGAAAATCCTGGATGTTCCACCCAGTCAAAGGGATTACGCAGCTTCTGAAGTTTCAAAGCTGCTAGAAAAAAATGAGCCTTCCAACATGTCCCCTCAGACCAGATTGGATTAGGGACTTACTTCAGATTCTTTTTGGTGCCGAAAAGGACAGTGGACCTGAGACCCATATTGGATCTCAGTCAATTGAACAACCATGTGCAAAAGTCCAAGTTCCGAAGGGTCACATTGCAGTCTATTCTCCCATTGTTGAGAAAATAAGTGTGGATGTGCTCCATCAACTACAAGGATGCGTGCTACCACGTAAAGATGGACAGGCTATCCAGAAGTCACCTACGCTTCCGGCTGGGAGCCAGTCATTTTCAGTTTCGAGTCCTGCCCTTTGGTCTCACCACAGCCCCCAGGGTGTTTACCAAATGCATGGCAGTGGTGACTGCTCACCTGGGACATCAGGGATTCCAAGTGTTTCCATGTCTGGACGACTGGCTCCTTACTGCCACCACCAGGCATCTACTACTTCAGACCAGGGACGCTACTATCAACCTATGTCAACAGTTGGGCATCACATTGAACTGGGAAAAATCTGCCTTGTTGCCCTCACAGCGTGTCACTTTTATAGGCACCGAACTAGACACCATCCTCATACGGGCGTTTCTACCACAGGAAAGAATCTGAGTCCTACAACAACAAGTTCACACATTGCTCCCTCTGAGAAGAGCGAAGGCAAGATGAATCCTCCAACTGTTGGGGACAATGGCTGCTATGATTATGTTAGTCCCTCTGGCAAGGTTACACATGAGGCTCCTTCAGTGGCTACTCTTTGCCCAGTGGTCTCTTCAACGTCTTCCACTTTCTCACGCTATTTTTACTCAGACAGGTGCAAACAGGATCTCAGTTGGTGGCTTTGCACCGACAACCTGAATGCGGGAAAGCCCTTCGTTCCTGCGCCCCTAGTTTCCCACAGATGCCTCCCAGATGGGGTGGGGGGGCATTATCTAGGCAGGACAGTCCAAGGCACATGGCAAGAGCATGAGATGCATCTGCATATCAATGTCCTGGAGATGAGAGCTGCGCTACTAGCATTGTAAGCACTCCAGAGTTTTCTTCCTCTCGGGACTATTGCAATCCACTCAGACAATGTCAGTGGTGTGGTATCTGAACAAGAAGGGAGGAACCAAGTCTTACCCCCTTTGCAGAGAGGCCATGCGAGTGTGGCAGCGGGCAGTGTCTTCCCAACGTTTTCTGGTGTCAACGCACATTCCGGGGAAGTCTAGTGTGATCACAGACAGGCTAAGCAGAGCTATTCTGATGCCGTACGAGTGGTCCCTGAACTGTCAAGTTGCGGAACAGATCTTCCACAGGTGGAGTCAGCCTTGCTGCGACCTTTTTGCCAGCCCCCTCAATGCCAAATGCAGCAGCTACTTCACGTTGACCCCCCCCCCTCAGGGGGAGTCACCCAGGGATGCTCTAGTCCACGATTGGCCCTCCGGTCTACTATATGCCTTCCCTCCGGTCCCCTTACTGTCAAAGGTTATTCAGAAAGCACAATCCTTGGGAAGCAGAATGATTCTGATTGCCCCACACTGGCCTCGTCAAATTTGGTTCCCCTTTCTCCATCCCTATCTCATGGACGCTCCTTGGATTTTGGACCCACAACCAGACTTACTGACACACATGTCAGGGCAGCTCTATCCCTCTCTTCGGACCCTCCGGTTGACGGCCTGGCTACTCCACTTCCGTCATTAGTTAGGCTTCATCATTTTCCGCTGGAGGTGGTTCATATTTTATTTTCCTCTCATAAGTCCTCGACCAGGAAGATTTATTACAGCAAATGGAAGAGGTTTTCAATCTGGGCACATGCCAAAAAGAGACCCCTTGCACAGCTCCAATTTCGTCTGTATTGGAGTTCTTGTCTATGCTCTTTAACCAGGGTTCAGCGGCCGCAACCATTAATGTCCAATTGGCGGTGATTTCTACCTTTCATGTCGCAGACGAGCCTAGCCTGATGGCACATAGACTCTGTAAGGCTTTCCTGAAGGGCACTTTGTTACTTTGTCCTCCGGTATCGGAACCTGTTTTGCCTTGAGACTTAAACTTTGTTCTACATGGTCTTACTTCACCCCCCTTTGAGCCTGCAGCCACTTGCAATTTAAAATTCTTAACTTGGAAGACTGTCTTTTTAGTAGCCATCACATCAGCCAGATGCGTTTCGGAGCTTCAGGCTTTATCAATCAAACCCCCTTATTTGATTTTTCATAAGGACAGGGTTTCTGTCAGACTGAACCCCTCTTTTCTTCCCAAAGTGGCGTCAGTCAGTAACCTTAACCAATCTATTGAATTGCCAGTGTTTTTTCCCCAGTTCTCAAACAAGGCAGAATTCAAATTTCATCAATTGGATGTGCACAGACAATTACGTTTTTATTTGCACAGAATGAAAGACCTCAGAAAATCTGATCAGTTGTCTGTTTCCTTTTCAGAAAACAGAATTGGGTCTCCTGTCTCCAAAGTCACGTTGTCCAGGTGGATTTCCAGTTGTATTTCTTTCATTTATTCATCACGGGGTAAAGATTTACCGTTCTGGGTGAAGGCTCACTCTACTCTGTCTGTATCTACATCTGCAGCTTTTCAGGCTAGATTGTCTATGGATGATATTTGTGCTGCGGCTACTTAGGCATCTCCTCACACCTTTGTTACTCATTACAAGTTGGATGTGATATCTAGGGGCAGGTCTTCCTTTGATTCCACAGTGCTCAGGAATATTTTGCACTGAGCCTCCCAGGATTTAGGTGCTGGGGACGCTGTCCCACGGGTAAGAATGTAGGCAAGATTGGACTACATAACATCAAGAAGTTATGTACTCACCATAACGTTCGATGTATGTAGTCCATCTCGCCTCACATTCTTACTTACCCCCCCTCCTTCCCCCATCCTGGAGGATCTGGAGGTTAGGTCTGGTTTCAGAGCTCCCTTCATTCTTGGTTTGTTCTTCCTTTCCTTAGGTGTTGTTATGCATGGAGAATGAGTGCTGGTGCTCGCAGCAAACTAGATCTGGGGATAGAGAGCAGTGCAGCATGGGATACCATCTTAGCCCAGCCAATAGAAAGACATTGAGCTAAAAAAGTTTGGCCGAGTGGGAGCCGACATTTGGCTCCGAACCCAAGGGTAAGAATGTGAGGCAAGATGGACTACATACATCGAACGTTATGGTGAGTACATAACTTCTTGTTTTTGGACCCTCTGCTTTAGAGGTCATTAAAAATGTGGTGAGAGAAGAAAGTTGATTCGAGGCATCTCTCAGACTTATCACCTCTCCTTGTCAAAGTTGGCCAAGGGGTTCTTTGCTCCCTTTTTGTCAGAGTTGGCCAAGGGGGTTTTTTGTTCCCTCCACAACATTCTTTAAAAAGAAAATAACTGTCCCAGCAGGCTGGTGGAAAGACAATGTTTAAAAAGCAATGCGGGGAGGTTCCAAAAAGAAAAGAGGAATCCCCCAGAACAAATGGCAATCAACATGTCTGAATTATTGTATGAAAAATTTCCAAACCCCTCCCCCCTCGGCAGTCCTCTAATCCTTCCAGAAAGTCTGAACTTCCATTTCTCACGCTGGCAACAGATTCTGCCAGTTGTATGGGTTCTGAGATCAGTTCATCAAAACTACAGATGGCAGTGAGTCTCTCCTTCCAATTCGGTGGATTCTTCTTGACTCAACAGACCAGATTTCTTTTCCCTCCTGTCAGTCACATATGCTTGCTCAGGGAGTAATAGAAGCTGTTCCTCCTCTTCAAAAGGAAGGGTTTTATTCCATAATGCCCCGGGTGCCAAAGACGGACGATTCTTGGAGACGATTTCTGAATCTTTCTTTCTGAATTGGTTTGTGATGCTTTCCAAGTTTAAAAAGCTGACTCTTCACATCATATTACCCCTTACTCCACATTTGAGATTTCTAGTGACCTTAGCTTTAAAAGATGCATATCATCACATTCTTGTAGATCCAGCTTTCAGATGTTTTCTTAAGGTTTTTCTGTGTCTATATCATATCTTCAGTTCTCAGCATTACTCTTTGGTCTTTCTACTGCTCTAACGGTGTTTGCAAAGTGTTTGGCTACTGTGATAGCCTGTTGCAGAGTGCAGGGTATGCACATTTGTCCACATTAGGCAACTTTTTTTTTTTTTTTTTAATCCTTTAACTGGATTAGCCTGAGCCAAGGTGTGGTATTCATGCTAATAACAGAAAGGCTCCGCTGAAGAATAGTAGTATCCACAAATTTATTGAAGCGCTTTTCGTTCAAGTACCATACAGAACTTCATTAGACTACTAGGAGAAAGCTGTCCAGGGCAGCTAGGAGATCTAGGAACTTCACCTACTTGCTTGATCAGTTCCATGAGATCTTTTACATCCACCTGAGCTACCACCAACTCAAGCAGATGTGGCCTCTGTTCAACATCTCATACAAAGGGTGACACACTCGGGAGTGCAGCACCTCTCTTATGCTGCATTGCAGTGTCCACAGTCCATCTTTCTGGTGCAGGAATAGAACCAAAAGACTTCTACACCAGTGTAGAATGTGCTGCCTGTTATGCTGTTGACACTGCTCTTTCCTGACACTTTGTAAAGTAATCTGCAATGTCTCATTTGGATAAGG
Source organism: Protopterus annectens (assembly GCF_019279795.1). Taxonomy (NCBI): domain Eukaryota; kingdom Metazoa; phylum Chordata; order Ceratodontiformes; family Protopteridae; genus Protopterus; species Protopterus annectens. Next base: position 543,942,041 of record NC_056749.1, read on the forward strand.
GATTTCCTACACAGGCTGGGGTTCTAGGAGGGGCATACAGGAATCTTGTCATTATCCTTCTCACAGGCTTGTTTTCTTAGGGTGTCTCCTGGACATCTTAGTACAAAGTGCTTTGCTTCTACAGGAAAAATAGACATGTATTTAGATCTTTTCCTGTTTTTCCACTCAGACTACTGTCACAGCAGGGGAATTATTGGGATTCTGGGTTTCTTGGCATCTGTGATACTTATGCATCTTGCAAGACTCCAGATGAGTAAAAATGCAATGGTACGTGAAAGCCCTTTAGTCTCGGCATCAGCATGTCCTGACATGTCAAATACCAATTTTATGATATGTGCAAAGGGAGTTTCTGTGGTGGAGACAACACATTTCTGAAAATCTAAGTTGCCCATTCTCCCTTTCTGCTCCAGCACAGTCCTTCAATATACATGTCTCAGACTTTTCTTGGGGAACATTATCTTAGGAGGAAAAAAACAGACCAAAGCAAGCAAAAGAAATATTGGCTCTTATAAATGTGCACAAGTCTCTCAACCATTTGTGGTCACGGAACCTCTTCAAGTACTTTCTAGATAATACCACAGTGATGTGGTACATAACAAGAGAGAACCAGATCTTATCCTCTCTGCAGGCCGTGGTAGCCTGGGGTATAAATTGTCACTGCATACTGACTCTAGAGGCATCTTGCCTGCCTTCAGAGCAAAATTTGATGCAGGCAAGCTGATTATGACTAGGATAGATAATCATGAATGGAAACTGAATCAGGACGTCTTCCAGTAATTGATCCAGCTGTGGCAACCCTTCAAATCAGTCTGTTTAGCTTTGCTCATAACAGTCAG
>NC_056749.1:543967876-543982377 GCF_019279795.1 Protopterus annectens
TTTCTCAAGTGAATTAAGTAACTTGTCTATTTTTTCGAACTGCAACGTAATAAAATCAACAGGCACCTTTTTATAAAATTCTTCATTATGCAGCTCTCCTTCTATTTTAGAAACGTACTGCATTTGCTCCATCAAAACTACCCCAGTCCCTTTGTCAGCCTTCATAATTCTTAGAGGGGTCATGTTTAAAAAAATGTAGTGCTTGTGATTATTTCGGTGTAAGGTTAAACCACTTCACCGATGATTGTTGCTTGGACATATTTCTAATGTCAGATTCACACACATCTAAAAACACTTGCAAGCTATTGTCAAGCACAGGGTTGAAACAAGTCTTTCTTTTAATGCGTGCAGCAAACTCTGGAACTTATGACTGAGAGGACACTACATTTTCATTAATAGTCGTGGAAGAGTCATCTTCAGAATCGGAGTCATTCACAAAAAAAAAAACACTTTAAATTTAACTTTCTCACAAAAAGATGTAAATCCAGTAAAACATCAGCCAGCGGAGCCCACTGTGCAGGGATATAAGTAAACCCTCTGCTCAATAAAGACAAATGTTCCTGTGTAAACGATCTATCAGTAAGATTAAATGTGGAAGTTTCATTACAAACAGCAGTTCCATTACAAACCGCAGTCCCAGCAGAGACTGAACTGACTGCGGTGTCATTAGAGCTAAGATCTACTGTAGGGATAGGATTCTCAGTAGAGGCAGTTGCCCCACTAAGTACAGGATAGGCACTAGAGGCAGTCGTTCCACTAAGGTCAGGATTGGCACTAGAAATAGAAGCAACAACAAGCTCACTACAGCCAGGGATCTCATTGGAGACTGGAGCACTAAAATCAATTAATTTCTCATACTGCTCTTGGTAGCCATAAGTCTCCCTAAATTCTGGAATCGCTGGTAACCTCTTCCTCTCCCTGTGAATGTGCCTCTCAGGGATGTTCTTCGTGTTTCACTGTTGCAGTCATTACATTTGGGTAATCTGCTGGCAGGTTGCCCTCAGTCGGCCTGAATAACAAAGTCTTGGGTCCTGCATCGGTTGCTGTCCCTTCTTCCATGACGTCAGGTCATGCAGCTGACACCATTTTAATCAGTCTTTCTTGCCGTGCAGTGCCTGAAGCAGAAGCAGTTCGCAAGTGCCGGTCGGCCGACTCCTGAAATTTTCGTTTTCAGAACCGAAGTCTTAAAGCTAAATACCCAGTTGGGGAAACTGTTTCTTGCTCCTTACCGATGTCAGTAAAAGTTAATAATTGTATTACTTGTGGGACGCAAATACCTAATAAGGATTTTCATTTGTACTGTATTCCTTGCCTAGGCCCTGACCACAACGTACCTTGCTGTCGGTTTTGTGCTAAATTTAACCAACACACTATTAATCATCGGTATATTTTTGCATATAAATATTTTGGCTCAAGATTTAACTATTCAGAAATGTCGTTGGTTAGCAATCCGACTACTGAAATTCACAAAAAACACAAAGAAAAAGACAGAGACAGACCGTCGAGGTCCAAAACTGACGACAAAGCTTTTCCTAAGCCAGTCGCCAGTTCGCTGGTACTCAGTGAGATGCTTTTGCAGCCCCTGATACCCACTACTTTTTGAGTCGCAGGCCTCTATTGAAACCCATTTGATGTCTGGTATGCTGCGAGACACTTCAAATATTGAACCCGCGGATGTCTCTCCCTTAGATGGGTCCAAAGCCGCTGAGCAGGCATCGGCTTCTGATGGTGTTTTCAGGCCTAAAGATTTGTATATTAAACCAATGCCATCCTCAAAAACAAGGTCAAAATCAACTTCTATGTCTAAAAACAACAATGCATGGGCCACGTGCTCAGGCCCCTATGCCTAAAAAGCAAATGATTAAAATGGCTGAGGATTTAATTATCTTGATCAGGGGTTCCCAACCCCCTCCTGCTAAGAGGCCTAGGCAAGGCACTGATAATGAATCTTCAGATCAGGTTTCCATTTCTTCTGGTTCCTCTTCTGAGCAGGAATTTTCTATTCCACCTTATGAGGACTTTGATGCAGAGGAATCCATCCCTTCTGCTTCTCCTCCTGAGGATTTTTCTTTTGGAGAAACTTTGCATACCTTAAGGGAGCATTTTCATTGGGAGAGTCAGGACTTTTCAAAATCCAAGAGGCTTAGGGATTTCCTTCTTCTTCCTCCTCAGCATAGGCCTTTGGCTATACCTTCTGTTTTAGACATTGATGATGTTTTCTCAGAATCCAGCATGGCTCCTGATTTCCTGCCTCCGGCTCCTAGTAAGCCAGACAGATATTACAGGGTTTCTGACTCCCACAAGTTTCTTTTTAAAAACCTTACTGCTGACCCTGAAACAATTTCTCAGGGTCCCTAGGGTGTTAAGGCTTCCACTGCTAAAAATCCTTCCCTTTCTGATAGAGACTCCAGGGCACTGGAATAAATGGGGTAAGAAGGTTTACACGTCTGCAATCCTGGCAGTCAGGGCTTTAAACTGTCAATTTCATATGCTTAAATATCAGCAGCATATCATGGGCTTACTGAAACAGAAAATGATGTTGATTTCTGACTGTGTGGAAAATAAGGAGTTACGGGATATATTGCATACAGCTGAACAAGTTGCCAAGCATACTTTGCAATGTGGTTTTGATTCTTTGGAGGCCTCTTGCAGGGCCGCCGTAACTGGATCTGTGATAAGAAGGCATGCTTGGCTCAAGGAGCAAAATCTGCCTGATCATGTTAAAGCAAAATTGTTGGATGATACTTTACAACACGACAGTCTATTTGGTAATAAGGCAGAAGAAGTTTTGAAAAAGATGGAAGACAAAGCTAAATATATGCAAACTGTAAAAGATTTCCTACAAGTGCAGCCACCCAGGTCCAGTAGGCACTTGCCTACTAAGAATTGGTCCTTTCCAGTACCCACCAGAGCCGCACAGGTCAAACCCAGACACTCCAAAGGCTCCAGGTTTCAGTCACAAGAAACTTACAGAACGAAACAATGGGGAGCCTCCACCTCCAGTTCTGGAAGTAGCAAGGCACCCCCCTATGGTAAACAGTCTCAGTTATTTCCCTCTGCCATTTCCAAGCACTTATCTTTTGGCAGCCCCTTTGGGGGGAAAACTAGTACTTCATGCACAAAATTGGCATCTAATCACCCAGGACAAGTGGGTTTTAAATATAGTATCCCAGGGATACAGATTTCATTTCCACATGTTGCCAATTCCAAATAGATGGCCAGATCTGCCTCCAAATCAGTGGGCAGAGGCCCAGAAACAAGTTATGTCCCTCATGGATATGGGGGCTATTCAAACAGTACCAGAAAAGGAAAAAGGACAAGGTTTTTATTCAGGAGTTTTCCTCGTAGCCAGGAAAGACAAATCATGGCTTCCAATTCCGGACTTAACCATACTAAATATTTTCCTGGACATTCCAAAATCCAAGATGCTGACTCTACAACAGTTACTGCCTATGCTAGGCAAGGATGTCTGGTTGGTAACTCTAGACTTAAAAGAGGCTTACCTGCATATCCAAATCAGGGAATCTTGCAGAAGATACCTCCACTTCAAAGCAGGCTGTTTGCATTACCAGTTCTCTGCACTGCCCTTTGGCTTATCTACTGCTTCCAGGGTCTTCACAAAGTGCCTGGCTCCAGTAATTGCATTTTGCAGACAAAGAAACATTAAAATTTATCCTTATCTGGACGATTGTCTAATTCAGGCAGAAAACAAGGACACTCTTCTACAGCATCTGTCATTTGTAAAAACGCTTCTAACATGCCTAGGGTACACCATAAATGAAAAGAAATCACAACTGGTACCCACTCAAAAAATTACATTTCTGAGTGCAATCTTGAATACAACTGCCCAGATGGCTTACCTCACGCCAGACAAACTAATCCAATTGATGACTTACTTCAAACAGGTGGCCACAAAAACCCAGTTATCTGCAAGACAAATTCTGCAGGCCTTGGGGTTCATGGCTTCCTGCATTCTAATAATTCCGTATGCAAGACTGCATATGAGGAAACTTCAGTGGTACCTAAAAAGCTTATGGAGTCAACATTGTCACAGCCAGGAAACAGTGATTCCTATCATTCCTTGCCTGCAGCAAGAGTTCCTATGGCGGGCAAAGGCCTGTCACCAAAACAAGGGACTGTAATTTATTCCACCCCCTGCCACCCAAATCCTGACTACAGACGCATCAGACTATTCTTGGGGTGCACATCTGGCAGGGGATGCATTCAGGGCGGATGGAGCCCAAATCAAATGCACCTGCATATCAGCCAGAAAGAGATGCTAGCTGTACAGAATGCACTGACATCTTTCAAGGACTTTCTTCATCCAGGACAACTATTGATAAAGACGGACAACACCACAGTCATGTGGTACATAAACAAGCAGGGGGGTACCCATTCCTACCCCCTTTGCAGACTAACCATGGCCTTGTGTAACACAGCCTTGTCTTACCAAATACATCTACAAGCTCAATTCCTGGCAGGAAAGCAAAATACTCCGGCAGACGAATTAAGCAGAAATCTTATGGACCCACACGAATGGAAACTGCATCCGCAAATCTTCATGTTTACACTCAAATGGGGGAGCCCAGACATAGATAGTTTTGGGGTGAGGCAAAAAGATCAGTTGGACAAATTCTGCACAAGAATCCATCACAAAAAAGCTTGGAAAGTGGATGCTCTATCCTTCAGCTGGAAAAACCTATCCGTCTATGCTTTTCTCCCTCTGCCTTTGCTCTCCAAGGTATTACTAAAAGTCAGACAGGAAAAAGTAAAAATGATTCTGATTGCTCCAGACTGGCCTCGCCAACACTGGTACCCGCTCCTACATAATATGTCACATCTTTCCCCGTGGTACCTGCCTCCGACACCTTATCTACTGTCTCAGCAGAGCTTTCAAATTCTACACACTCAGCTCCTAACTGAATCTTGCAGCATGGCTAATCTACTAATTTCACCAGTTACATCTCTCAGCAAACCTGTGATGGATGTCATTTTGGAGGCTAGAAGGCCTAGCACTAGAAAATCTTATGCTGATAAATGGAAAAGATTATGTGCCTGGAATCAGGCACAAGGAATAAGCACAGAAATGCCCAATATTCCTCAGATTCTGCAATATTTAACTGAGATGCTTCAAAACGGCCTATTTTTCTCCTCCATAAGAATCCACGACTCTGCCATTTCAGCTCATTACATCACAGAGCCTCCCCTCTTTTCTCATCCCCTGCTAAAGCAGTATCTCCGAGGGGCCAAAAATTTAAGACCTTCCAGGAGAGCACCAACTCCTGCATGGGACCTCAATTTTGTGTTGGAAAAACTCACCATGCCTCCTTTTGAGCCAGCTGCTACTGCGGACATAACGTTTCTCTCTTGGAAGACTGCTTTTCTTTTAGCAGTCACTTCAGTTAGAAGGATTTCAGAACTACAGGCTCTTATGGCAGTGGAGCTTTTCATTATTTTCTACCCGGACAGGGTAGCGCTCAGGACCAATCCATCCTTTATGCCTAAAGTGGTATCCAGTGTGGCTCTTAATCAGAACATTCATCTGCCAACTTTTTTTCCCAAATCCACAGAACAAGGGGGAGCGGATTCTACATTCATTGGATGTATATAGACAACTAAGATTCTACTTGAACAGGACAAAATCTCTAAGAAAATCTGAGCAACTACTGATAGCCTTTCCCTCTGCCCCTGCAGCAAATGCCATCTCAAAGCAGACAATTTCAAAATGGATAAGCCATTGTATTCGTTTATGCTACATGCTTCATAGTAAACCTGTCCCCAAGGGGATCAGATCCCATTCCAACAGGGCTGCATCTCCTTCTGTAGCCTTTCTCAGAGTGGTTCCTACCAGAGACATTCTAGAAGCGGCTACCTGGAGCTCAGTTCATACGTTCAACAAGCATTACCATTTACCTCTCTTCTCAAAGTCCAGAGCAGGCTTTGCCACTGCTGTCCTGCAGGGCCTTATAGTTGCTCCTACTGCTGTATAATGCCATCCTCCCAACCATAGCTTTGGGATTCTACCCAAATGTAATGACTGCAACAGTGAAACACGAAGAACATAATACAGTTGTGTACACTTAACATAAATGTAGATGTTCGAGTGTATTTACTGTTGCAGTCCTGGTTACCCACCCACCAGCCCCCTACTTTTCTCTTTTTATACCTCTTCTTTCTGTTACTATGCTCAAAAGCCTTTTCGCTGTATTTGCTTTTATTTGGGGGTATATATTTTTTGTGTTCTAAATTACATGTATATATATATATATATATATAAAATATATTTTGCTCCCCATTTGAAGGGCACCTGACATCTGGGGCAAGAAAAACTGATTAAAATGGCGTTGGCTGCATGTTTTATACCCCTGATGACCTGACGTCATGGAAGAAGGGACAGCAACCGACGCAGGACCCAAGACTTTGGTATTCAGGCCGACTGAGGGCAACCTGCCAGCAGATTACCCAAATGTAATGACTGCAACAGTGAATACACTCGAACATCTACATTTATGGTAAGTGTACACAGCTGTACTTTCCTCTCCACCCCCTTGTGGGGATAGTGTGCAGAATTCGGTTCATCAAGGGTTCCCCTGCAGGCCAAAAAAGGTTGAGGTGAAGCATTTAAAGATTGCATCACCTCAGAAGTGTTGGTTGTGGAATCAGAGGAGTCTGGAGAAGAAATATTCCTGTAAACCGTCGGATGGGGAGGGGACAAAGCCGTCTCTACCTTGTAATTACTGAGTCTCGCAGGTGGGTAATAAGGTTGAAACTGTCTCCTAGTCTGAAATTGTCTGTTCGGATGAAAGGCAGGAAAGTTTTGTTGAGAGTTGTAAACTGGAGATGAACTGATAACAGGATAGGCTTTCCGTGAGTTGTACTGCCATAAAGCTCTTTGCAGTTTCTTCTTTTTGATGTCAATAACAGACAAAACATGGCAAGAGATTCTAGGTGCAATGCTATCATAAAGGGGCTTGTAAAGATGAAAATCATCATACTGCAAAATAAGGTCATGTAGCGCAGTGATTTCAGTTCTCAAACTATTCAGTTTTTTAATGTTATGTTTAATTAGTATTTTGGGAGTCTGTATGCCGATATCATTGAAATGATCCATCAATTCCGAGTACAAAGGAGAGTCCATAGTAGTCCTGTTAGGATATGTAGATAACCTGAGACCTTGTGGAACAACATTATGTCCAATACAGGCATCCAGATACAAATTATCATAAGTGATGCCTTTAAAACACTCTTTATAACTTCTCCAGTTTGTAAATACTAGATTTACAGTCCTGTTGCATAACATTAGAGGAAGTTCTGTTACCCCTTGGTGTATTATCCACAGAACATTGCGAAATATCTGTGAAGGGGTTAGACAGCCTGTCCAAATTCAGTAAACCTAACAAGTTGGTATTCTGCTGGTTCAAAGAGACATTATCCAGAGCAGAAGAAAAATCTATAGTGCCCTGTCCATTCGGACCACTAGCAGGCAGTGAGGATCCTGAATCTTGGCCCCGTATTTCCACTGGATTTGCAAGAAGCTGCTTACAGCGATTAATCAAATCTTGGTTTCTTTCCTGAGACTCTGTAAGTGTAACCGTGAGGGCCATGACATGTGGAGGAATAGAGTCCTGTGAACCATCAAATAAAGACTGGCTATTCATGCCTTGTCCCGTGTTATCTTCTTCCATGCTGAAGAAAAACTCGGAAAAATACTGATGAAATAAAAACCAGGGAAATTTGAAGAACAACTTTAAATAAAAAACTTCAAAGAACTGTTATAAAAATAAAAAAATGTTCACTATTAGACACACAGAGGAAGAAGTACATAACGAACTAAAAGAAATAACACAACACGGTAAATGATATAATCTGAAGTAGGAACTTCATTTGTCAGCAACCTTTGGGATACGGATCCGATCTCTGATCCAAGCCGGCAACTTTTACCACAGCATAGATCCGAGCTCCTAGCTCCTCCCTTTACCCATAATCCCCTGCCAACCCTAACTGATCTCAGATCTAGTTTGCCGCGCTTCAAGCCTACAAGCTGGATTTCGAGCTCCTGGCAATTCAGAGTATTTGTGAGAAAAAACTTAGAATTTTTTTGTACTTTCTTGTGTGATTGTGTAAGTTTGTTTAGGTTCCCTCTTAAATATCTTTTTTTTGTAAAATTTTTCCTCCCTACCCTCGCTCGTTCGTAGTGTATGTTTGTGGTGTGTGTAGGGGCCTAGTGAGTGTGTTTTTCCATTCAATATGTTGGAGGCCCCTAAAGCCATCTTTTCAAAATGCACCGAGTGTGGCCATAAGCTTTCACCGGTGGATGGCCACACCCGGTGCGTTAGGTGCCTTGGGGTTGAACACCTCTTGTCGGGATGCACGACTTGTGCAGCATTCAACCCCAGGGCACTTAAGGACCGGAGATCGAAGCTGATTCTGGTGGGCCTTTTGCCCCCGGACTCGGCTCCGGCCTCCAGTGGCCGCTACCCAGCCCTTGGTGGTAGCCACCCCTGCCTCCCTTCCTCCGGTCGGGACTCAACCTCCCGTTTTGGCTCCGGAGGAGAGGGAGGCCGGAAAAACCAAAAGGAAGGAGAAGCACCATAAGTGGCGGGCCACGGACTCTTCCTCGGCCCCGCCCGCCAAGCGGGCTTCTCCATCCAGGGTTTCTGGATTGCCTCCTCCTCAGCTCCGGTCCTCTTGTTTTTCACCGGGACTTGGGGAGGAGGCAACCCGGTCCCCGTCGAGGTCATCGAGGCGTCACTCTAGGTCTGCCTCGGTGGCCTCGTCGAGGTCCACATTTAGTATGTCGGATGCAGACATGGACTGGATGATGAAGAGGTTCATCAAGGCCCAGCTGCAGATGGGAGTGCTCTTGCCTCCCCCCTCCGGGGGGGAGCTCGACCCCATTTTTTGCCCCAATTGCTCCTTCTCCGTCCCGCTTTCTGGGTTCAGAACATTTAGAGCCGAGACGCGTCGGATCCGGGGGGGGCGACAGTACTAGTTACTTTGGCTCCGACTGATCCCCTCGAGTTTGTCGGATCCGACCTCTCGGAGCCGTGGGCGGAGCTTCAGATCCGAGGGACTTTGTGTGACTTCGGCTCCGTCCCGGTCGGAGCACACGGGTCCTTCGGATTCGAGGGTCTCAGCCCCGGATCGGTCCCCGCTTCGGATCCGAGTGGGAGCAGACTCTCGGAGCCTATTGAGAGTAGCTCCCCCTCGGCTTTCGCGGTGGTGGAGAGGGCACTGTTGAGTGCATCCGGGCCCCCGGTCCCGGCTTCGGCTCCTCCCTGCACTCCCCCTCAGCTGGTCCAGGCTCCCATCACCCGGCCTTTCGGGACAGCCTGCTTCAGCGTCTCTGGGTGTTCCTGCGGAACGTGATATTGCTGGTGAGTCTTCCTCGGACAGCCCCCCCCCCCCCGAAGAGGTTCCTCGCAAAGCCTAGTGTAAGAGGAGGCACATGGACTCCCCTGAGTCCCTTACTGAAGATACAGACTTAGATGAAGGGGAAGGCTCCCCAAGGTACCCCCCCCCCCCGAGGATGTCTCCTTTGGAGACATCATGGAGATGCTCAGGATTGGGGGGGGTGGTCTGCCCCCAAGGCTTCCTCCGATGAGTCCGTATTCCTAGAGGCATTCGAAGCAGGGCCATCTACCTCTTGGGTGTCCCCTCCCCCCGAACCCCTGGTGGACCTTATTTCCACCAGGGCTTGGAAGGAGCCGGACACTGTAGAGCCAGTCCCCAAGCGCCCGGATAGGATCCTGAGTCCCCCTACTGAAAGAACCCACTGGAGCAGAGGTCCCCCTGTGGATGCCATGTTGGTGGCGGCGGCCACCAAGAGAGAGCTGGCTCAGGAGAGCTCTGCGGTCCACCTGCCGAGTAAGGACTCTCGAGCAATGGACCGCCTGGGGAAGTGGGTCTTTAGTTCAGCAACCTTCTCCATGAGAGCGCTAAACTATATGGCACACGTCATCCAGATGCAGCGGGATCTAATAAAAGAATACGCTGCATCCCCCCCAGAGTCCATGTCGGAAGGAGACAAGCATCTGTACTCCTCCCGAATGTCTACTCTACGTTCAGTTTCTAACACCTCTATGCGGCTCTTGTCACACGCCACTGAAGGAGCCGCTAGAGCGGCGGAGTCGGCCTGGTAATCGGGCGTCAGGCCTGGCTCCGACACTGTGACTTCTCGGAACCCTTTAAGGTGTCATTCGCGAATGCCCCCTTTGATGGTTCTGCACTTTTTGACAAAACCGTTCGCGACACTTTAGTCCAGTGCGGAAAGACGGGAAGACGTTGTCTGCCGTCGGAGTCCGCTTCTCTGCTCCCCAGAGGTCCTTTTCTAAGAACCAAAAGGGTCAGAAGAAGATGTGGTTCCGAAAATCGCTGTCTGCTCCGGACAACCAATCCTGTCGTGGCAGAGGAGGACAGGGAGGACGCTGCCCAAGAGGCAGAGGGTGTCCCAGAAACTTTGGGTCCAGGGAACCATTCTCTGAGAGGCCCACGCAGAACCCCTGAGGGGTTGCCCGGCTGCTCCACTCTGGAGGCAGTCGGGGGCATCTTTCGAAGCACCTAACAATGTGGGAGTCCATAACAACAGATCACTGGGTGCTTCACATCATATCCAGAGGTTACCAAATTCCCTTTATTGTAACCCCCAAAATCAAAAGCCTCCCCGACGTACCACCCAATCAGAGGGAGGCAGCTGCTACAGAAATTCAGCAGCTTTTGCAAAAAAAGAGCCATCCAACCCGTCCCCCCAGATCAGTTTGGATCGGGGTTTTACTCCAGGTTCTTTCTGGTGCCAAAAATGACGGGGGACTTGAGACCCATTCTCGATGTCTCTCTCCTGAACGTGACAGTACCCAAAGAAAAGTTCCGAATGGTCACCTTACAATCTATTCTCCCCCTATTACGGGAGAACGATTGGATGTGCTCAATAGACCTCAAGGATGCGTGCTACCACATCCTAGTGGACAGATGCTCCAGGAGGTTCCTCCGCTTCCGGCTGGGAGCCAGTCACTTTCAGTTCAGGGCCCTTCCCTTCGGTCTCACCTCAGCCCCCAGGGTGTTCACCAAAGTCTTGGCGGTCACAGTGGCCCACCTGAGGCTTGAGGGGAATTCAGGTCTTTCCGTACCTGGACGACTCATCGCCCCAACAAGGCATCTGCTCTGTTCAGGCAGGGATTACTTCCTCAACCTTGCTCCACGTCTAGGGTTAACTATCAACATGACCAAATCCTCTCTAGTCCCCTCACAAGTAATAGCTTTTATAGGGGCGAGATTGGATTCCAGGATAATGCTTGCCTTCTTAACTCCCGATCGGCTTCAGAACCTGAGGTTGCATGTCAAGGCCATTCTCATTTTTCCTGCTCCACCTACAGAGTTGATCCTGAGGGCTCTAGGGTCCATGGCGGCAGCTATTCCTCTACTAGCCCTAGCCCGCCTAAATATGAGGGTACTGCAGTGGACCCTCCAAGTACAATGGTCCCTGTCTCGCAACCCCCTGTCCCATCCTATTCCCCTAAGCAGGGCTTGCAGAAGGTCGCTCATGTGGTGGCTCCGGTCCCCGAGTCTCCACACTGGACGACCATTTCCGATGCCTTCCCCCGTCGCCACAGAAACCACGGACGCCTCTCGCCTGGGGTGGGGGGGGCACTATTCAGGCAGAACGGTCCAAGGCACGTGGAACGACACAGAGACCTCTTTACAAATCAGTGTCCTAGAGATGAGGACGGTGCTTTTGACGTTGCAGGCACTTCACAACCTTCTACCGATTTGAGACAATTGCAGTACAAATGGACAACATGTCAGTTACCTGGTACATCAACAAACAGGGGGGAACCAGGTCTTATCCCCTTTGTCGCGAGTCCATGAGAGTGTGGGAATGGGTGATTTCCACCAACCGCTTTCTTATTGCAACACACATTCCGGGACGGTCCAACATCCTAGCAGACAGGCTCAGTCGTTCGATTCTGACTCTGTACAAATGGTCTGTCAATCCTCTAGTAGCGAAACAAATATTTGCCCTGTGGGGGCAACCCTGTTGCGATCTTTTTGCCTCTCCTTCAAATACCAAATGCAACAGTTACTTCGCTCTAATCCCCCCTCAGGGGGAGTCCCCAAGAGACTCTCTAGTACATGCTTGGCCTCCTGGTCTCCTTTATGCTTATCCTCCTTTGCCCATGATGCTGAAACTCCTACAGAAAGCCAGTCGGCTGGGGAGCAAAATGATCCTCATTGCCCTATTCTGGCCTCGTCAAACACGGTTCCCGTACCTGTGGTCTCACCTAATTTATCCACCATGGATTCTGGATCCACTCCCAGATCTCATTACCCACCCTCTGGGTCTCCCGGCCCCCAACCTGGTCAACCTCAAGCTGACGGCTTGGTTGCTCCAGTTCCACTCCTGATTGGGACTCCCGGAATCTCTTCACCAGTCAAAGCCATCCTAGTAGCAGCACATAAACCTTCCACCAGAAGAGTATATCGAAGCAAGTGGAAACGTTTCTCCATCTGGGCAGAGCACCATCACTTGGATCCTTTCACGCCTACGCCGGTTTTGAGTTCTTAACTACCCTTTTTCATCAAGGGGCTAGCTGCTCTACAGTCAAGGTACAACTGGCAGCGATTTCAAGATTATCATGTAGGGCATGAATCAGGCCCTCTGATGACTTCTAAACTTTGTAAAGCTTTCCTCAAGGGTACCTTCCTTCTCAGACCTCCAGTCAGGGAGGTAGTACCCCCATGGGATTTGTCTTTGGTTCTCCAAGCCTTGACTAGCCCCCCTTTCGAGCCGGCGGCCACGGTTGATCTTAAATATCTCTCTTGGAAAACGGCCTTCTTAGTGGCCATTACTTCAGCTAAAAGGGTCTGTGAACTTCAGGCTCTATGTGTTAAGCCGCCGTATTTATCCTTCCATCCAGATAGAGTTTACCTCAGGATCAGTCCGTCCTTTCTGCCTAAGGTGTCTTCGGAAGCTAATATTAATCAATCTATTAATCTTCCTGTGTTCTTTCCCCATTACCAGAACAAAGGAGAATATAAGCTGCATTCCTTGGATGTGCACAGACAGTTACGTTTTTATACTCATCGAACTGCTGGTCATAGGCAATCTGACCAGTTGTGTCTCCTTTGCCAAAACAAGTTTAGGCAAGTCAATTTCTAAAGTTACACTATCACTGTGGATAGCTAATTGTATCCTCTTAGCGTATCAGAGTTCGGGAAGGCCTGCACCTCAGGGAGTCCGAGCTCATTCTACTAGGGCCGTCGCTGCTTCGGCGACTTTTAAATCTAGGGTCCCCTTAGATGATATTTGTTCCGCAGCCACTTGGGCCTCATCTCATACCTTTATCAGCCATTACAAACTGGATGTTGTCTCCAGAGGTAGGGCATCCTTTGGCTCTGCAGTGCTCCGGAATGTTCTTCCATAAAGGCCACCCAGGATTCAGGTAGCTGGGGACTCTGTCCCAAAGGTTGCTGACAAATGAAGTTCCTACTTCAGATTTAGAAGTTATGTACTCACCATAACGTTCCATCTGAGTAGGTATCTTCATTTGTCTGCAACCATCCCCCCCTCCTTCCCCCTGACCTATAGGATCTGTCTTGGATTAGCCCCTTCTGGGGCACATAAACATTGCTTATATTGGGCAAACTTGACCTGAGGTCAGTTAGGGTTGGCAGGGGATTATGGGTAAAGGGAGGAGCTAGGAGCTCGGATCTATGCTGTGGTAAAAGTTGCCGGCTCGGATCCGAGATCCATCCGTATCCCAAAGGTTGCAGACAAATGAAGATTACCTACTCAGATGGAATGTTATGGTGAGTACATAACTTCTAATTTTAGCGGTTTCAGTTATTTAATATCCAAGGCCTTCTTCAGAAAATGCACAAAAACAACAAATTCCTCCCATTTTTAATCAAAAAAGCAATAAAAGGTTTCATTACTTTTGAGTTTATTAATAATCTTATGTGTAGCTTTCTCCTGCTTTCTTACTTGGGTGCATTATGCGTTGGTTGTTTTTATGTTTTTTTTTTGGGTACAGATACTTGCGGTCTTTAATCCCATGTTTCGGTACTATTTCTTGCACTATTTTATATTTTTTGTTTCTTGCTTTATTTTTTTGTTATCTTATTGATACTCTGTATGTTTTTCAGGATGTTATGAGTTTTATTTGTGTGTAGGACACTGTTTTTCACTTGCTTCTGAAGGCAGTTTTTTTACGGCTCATTAGGGTATATGATTGTATATAGGAAGACTTTTTTGCTTGATAGGATGGTCCTCTGGATGTTCTTCATCTCACATTGCTGCAGTCCTTACTTATGGGTAGTCCGCTGTCCTCGGTCGGCCCGAATACCAAAGTATTAGGCTGACGTCAGTCATGGGCGCTCAGAACTGACATCAGAGCGTCAGGGTATAAAAGCGCATGACCGACGTCATATCCTCAGTCTTTTTTGCCGCATGGTCCGATGCAGAAGCAGCGCTATGAGTGCCGCTCATGCTCTGAAATTTTA
Organism: Protopterus annectens; assembly: GCF_019279795.1. NCBI lineage: Eukaryota > Metazoa > Chordata > Ceratodontiformes > Protopteridae > Protopterus > Protopterus annectens. The sequence goes on from NC_056749.1 coordinate 543,982,376, forward strand.
AA